>NC_048232.1:52078681-52081602 GCF_002007445.2 Ailuropoda melanoleuca
TGAATGTGTGCTAAGAGATACTGAAATGGCTTTAAAACTGAGATTCCTCTAATACAAATCCAGGAAGCAACTGAGTTTTCAGTTCACCTACAAACCTCCCATAACCACAATGAGAATTTTTTTTTCTTTTTTTAAATTGAAATATAATTAACATACAGTGTTCTGTTGCTTCAAGTACACAATATCATGATTCAACAATTCTATACATTACTCAGTTCTTATCAAGATAAGTGTACTCTTAATCCCCTTTTTCTCTTTCGGCCATATTCCAACCACCTCCCCTCTGGCAATAAGCAGCTTGTTCTCTGTATTTAAGAGCCTGTTCTTGTTGTTGCTTTTTCTCATTTTTGTTTGTTCATTGTTTTATTTCTTAAATTCCACAGATGAGTGAAATCATACATTATTTGACTTTCTCAGTCTAACTTATTTAACTTAGCATTATACCCTCTAGGTGCATCCATGCTGTTGCAAATGGCAAGATCTTATTCTTTTTTATGGCTGAGTAATATTCCATTGTGTGTGTGTATATGTATGTGTGTATGTATGTACACCACATCTTTATCCATTCATCCATTGATGGATACTTTTGGTTGCTTTCATATCTTGGCTATTGTAAATAACCACATGGAGAATACTTTTTAATTGAGGAAGAGGGGAAAGAGCCCTTTAATAATTGTTATTATTTTGCATATAAACTTAAGTCTCAATTGGCAATTCAATCCTTCTGTGATCTGTTCAGTGGAAATTAGTTCCTTTCCCTTCCCTCCTTGTATTCCCTGAACTTTGCTTTTAACTGTATTTTCTTGTTCAAGTTTGCGTAGGATGATAATAATGAGCTTTTAGTGATTCAAATATCAAAACTTAGATTAGCTAATTCGAGGTCATGCAGTTTATAAATAAAGGCACTAAGAGTCAGTCTTGAGCAGTCTGACTCTGGAGTCCATGTACATGTTTTATTGAAGTATAGTTGACACAATGTTACATTAGTTTCAGGTACGCAACAATGATTCAACAACTCTGTTATGCCGTGCTCATCACAAGTATAACTATGGGCTATCACCATACAATGTTATTAGAATTCCATTGATTATTCCCTATGCTGTACCTTTCATCCCCATGACTTATTCATCCCTAACTGGAAGCCTTTACCACCCACTCTTACTCACCCACTTCCTCTGCATTTATGGGTCTATTTATGCTTTTTTGTGTGTGCATTCATTTTTTTTTTTTAGATTCCACATATAAGTGAAATCATATGGCATGTGTCATTCTCTGTATGAGAGTCCATAGTTTATAAATAAGTAAAAGAGCATCATTTTTTGCATGTCTTTGTACTGGATGAAACAGCAAATTTAGGTCTTAGAGGAGATAATAGATAATATTTTCTTTTTTTTTTTAAGATTTTATTTATTTATTCNTCTTACTCACCCACTTCCTCTGCATTTATGGGTCTATTTATGCTTTTTTGTGTGTGCATTCATTTTTTTTTTAGATTCCACATATAAGTGAAATCATATGACATGTGTCATTCTCGGTATGACTTAGAGTCCATGGTTTATAAATAAGCAAAAGAGCATCATTTTTTGCATGTCTTTGTACTGGATGAAACAGCAAATTTAGGTCTAAGAGGAGATAATAGATAATATTTTCAAGTCAAAATATCTTTTACCATCACTAAAGAAATTTCAGTATATTTTATCTTGTTTCATAAAGTTATATCTAAATATTTATTTCTTTATAAAAGTTTCCTTAGGGCTACACAACAAACCCAGAGAGGTACATTACTTGACTTTTCTCCATGCAAGTCCAAATCAAGTAAGATTATCTGAACTATGAGCTTCTGTGATGAATTTGGAGATCTTGAACTGGATTCTCCCTTATACTGAACATAGGAGACAGTTCTCCATACTTAACATCATTGTCCCAGTATGTACCAGCATTTCCATACATTGTATGTACTCAACAAATTTATATTAAATGCGTAAATAATGGAATCACATAGCATAAAGGACTTGGAATTGCAAGACCTGTCTTCAACACTAGGCTTTGCCACTTGCTGATTATTTAGTTTTGGGCAAGTAATTTAACATCTTAGAATGTAGGCACATTTATTTATAAAATTTAAAAAATTTTTAAAGTTATCTTGGACCATATTGAGAGACATACATAACCTTCAAAAATTATAAATAATAATTATAAAGCCATATCTAAGGCAGAATGACAATGGTCTTAATATTATGGAATCACAGTGTCTCTGTATTGAAACAGACCTTAGAGTCATTAAGTTCAGCTACACCTCTGGTGCTTGATTATCTTTCTAAGTAAAGATGTGATGGATATAAAATGCTTACTTTATTTTACACAGAAAAGATCATTAACTCTGTCCCCAGTATGTCCTAGAACATTTCCTTTAAATTATAGAGGAGTGTTATTTTCTATTCTTTACTCCACTCTTTTAATCCTCACACAACTATATTAGATAGGTGCTATTCCTATCTCTATTTAATAGACAAGGAAATCTAAAAAATAATTGTGGTGTCACTTGCTAAGGATTCACAGCTAGTAAGTTGTAGAGCCTGGACTTGATCCCAGACAGCCAGGGTGCAGACAGTCTCCAGAATTTTAAATAATCATAACCAGCACAGCAAACTGTTCCCAGGTAAAGTGGAATGCGGGAATCTCCTCTGCTCCCTGATGTAATTGTGGATGGATGTAAGAAGCATCCTTTTAAATGTCATAATAGTCTGGAGTGTAGACCAGCACAGTCCAATGTTACTTTCTGAGATGAAGGAAATGTTCCAGATCTGTACTGTCCAACATAGTAGCTAGTAGCCACATTTGAATTTGAGCATTTGATATGTGCTAGTGTGATTGAAGAACCAACTTTTTAATTTTAAATTTAAATTCAATAGCTACATGTG
>NC_048232.1:52082623-52087789 GCF_002007445.2 Ailuropoda melanoleuca
TGGTTTATAAATAAGCTCGATCCCATAACGCCAGGATCACGCCCTGAGCCGAAGGCAGACGCTTAACTGCTGTGCCACCCAGGCGCCCCTATATTTTCAAGTCAAAATATCCTTTACCATCACTAAAGAAATTTCAGTATATTTTATCTTGTTTCATAAAGTTATATCTAAATATTTATTTCTTTATAAAAGTTTCCTTAGGGCTACACAACAAACCCAGAGAGGTACATTACTTGACTTTTCTCCATGCAAGTCCAAATCAAGTAAGATTATCTGAACTATGAGCTTCTGTGATGAATTTGGAGATCTTGAACTGGATTGTCCCTTATACTGAACATAGGAGACAGTTCTCCATACTTAACATCATTGTCCCAGTATGTACCAGCATTTCCATACATTGTATGTACTCAACAAATTTATATTAAATGCGTAAATAATGGAATCACATAGCATAAAGGACTTGGAATTGCAAGACCTGTCTTCAACACTAGGCTTTGCCACTTGCTGATTATTTAGTTTTGGGCAAGTAATTTAACATCTTAGAATGTAGGCACATTTATTTATAAAATTTAAAAAATTTTTAAAGTTATCTTGGACCATATTGAGAGACATACATAACCTTCAAAAATTATAAATAATAATTATAAAGCCATATCTAAGGCAGAATGACAATGGTCTTAATATTATGGAATCACAGTGTCTCTGTATTGAAACAGACCTTAGAGTCATTAAGTTCAGCTACACCTCTGGTGCTTGATTATCTTTCTAAGTAAAGATGTGATGGATATAAAATGCTTACTTTATTTTACACAGAAAAGATCATTAACTCTGTCCCCAGTATGTCCTAGAACATTTCCTTTAAATTATAGAGGAGTGTTATTTTCTATTCTTTACTCCACTCTTTTAATCCTCACACAACTATATTAGATAGGTGCTATTCCTATCTCTATTTAATAGACAAGGAAATCTAAAAAATAATTGTGGTGTCACTTGCTAAGGATTCACAGCTAGTAAGTTGTAGAGCCTGGACTTGATCCCAGACAGCCAGGGTGCAGACAGTCTCCAGAATTTTAAATAATCATAACCAGCACAGCAAACTGTTCCCAGGTAAAGTGGAATACGGGAATCTCCTCTGCTCCCTGATGTAATTGTGGATGGATGTAAGAAGCATCCTTTTAAATGTCATAATAGTCTGGAGTGTAGACCAGCACAGTCCAATGTTACTTTCTGAGATGAAGGAAATGTTCCAGATCTGTACTGTCCAACATAGTAGCTAGTAGCCACATTTGAATTTGAGCATTTGATATGTGCTAGTGTGATTGAAGAACCAACTTTTTAATTTTAAATTTAAATTCAATAGCTACATGTGCCTAGTAGCCGCATAGCACTTATTGAACAATGTAGTTTTAGTCTTAAGTTAATTCTCTCATTTTTTTTCCTTTGGCATATATGAAAACTGCATTTATATGTGTGACGCCNCATTTGATATGTGCTAGTGTGATTGAAGAACCAACTTTTTAATTTTAAATTTAAATTCAATAGCTACATGTGGCTAGTAGCCGCATAGCACTTATTGAACAATGTAGTTTTAGTCTTAAGTTAATTCTCTCATGTTTTTTTCCTTTGGCATATATGAAAACTGCATTTATATGTGTGACGCCTTCCCTAGTTGGAGCCAGGGAAGACAAAGTAGTAGCAAGAATTTAGAACAGTACAAATAATTCCTGTATTCCTTCACTTGTAACCTCCAAAGTTAATTCCGTGTGTGTGTGTGTGTGTGTGTGTGTATGATTATTTCCCTGAACAATTTGAGAATACACTGTAGGCATGGTTCCCCTTTCCTTTATGAAATACTTAAATGTATATTTCCTAAAAATAGACATCATCTTACATAAATCAGGAAATTAACATTTATTAGTCATAATGCTATTATCTAATCTACAGACCTTATTCAGATTTCAGCGCTTGTCCCAATAACGTCTTTTATATCCAAGCAAATACCATCTTATGCTTCGCATTTAATTTTCATGTCTCTTTCCTTTATTCTGAAAACAGTTCCTCAGTCTTGATTTGCATTTCATGACATAGATATTTTTTAAATGACATAGGCCAGTTTGCAGGCTTTCTCTCAATTTAGGTTTGTCCAATGCTTCCTTATGATGAAATTTATTTTGTGCATTTTCATTAGGAAAGTGCAGAAACAATAAAGTGATGGTAGGAACAACAGAGTGATGATGTGTCCTTTGTGGTGCATGATATCAAGAGGCACATGATGTCCATTTGTCCCATTAGGGTGATGTTAACTTTGATCACTTTAAGATTCTGTCTACCAGGAAGGTGTTTGCTAGTTAAGATTATAATCCTTTATTTTGGTGCTCAATTGCCCACACTTGGACAGAGAAAGCCTTCTCTAGCTTTGACATGACTCCAATATTATTTGGGTACATCCCTTATTTCTGGCACAAGAAGAGTTTTAGACATATTTTTTTACTTTCCCCAACTAGCTTTGAAATCAGTAATTTTCCCAAAATGCCTGGATTTCTTTTTGAAAGAAAGGTATTTTGAAATCTTGGGGCCAGTTTTGCTTCCTATTGCTACTTGATGTGATTGTTTTTAGGCCTTCTTAGCAGATACAACTAGGAAGTACACATACTCATAGTGTATATATGGTACATACACCCAAATCTCTGTATATTTTATATAATTATATATCTACATATTTCTGTATCTTAAGATCCATAAGTTCAAACCAATATCTCTAATTCCAACCAACACCATGGAGTTTCATGCTCTCTTCCCCCTTTCTCATATTTGTACCTCTCTTCTCTGACAGTGTAAAAACCTAGCTTCTGTTATCTATAATGTATTTATTTGTTCATTCCTAGAATACAAAGAAAATAGTTTCAACATTATTAACCCACGAATATGAGAAAAGATGCCTACTGTGTAGAGTTCAGTACTTGTTTGGTATTCTTTGTGTCTTCAAACTGAGGATATATAGTCCAAATAGTTTAAAAGTTACCTGAAATCTCCCTTCTGCCCCACAGCCAGTGTGGCTGTTATTCATTGGAAATGCAACTCTTGCGTTTTTTAAATTTCTACTTTATTTTTTTTAAGTAAGTGAAACATTACAAATTCCTCAAAATCAAACTGTACCAGAAATTACACTTAGGGGCGCCTGGGTGGCTCAGTTGGTTGAGCATCTGCCTTCAGCTTTGTTCGTGATCCTGGCGTCCTGGGATCGAGCTCCGCGTTGGGCTCCCAGCTAGGTGGGGAGCCTGCTTCTCCGTCTTCTCCCCACTTGTGTTCTCTTTCATTGGGTCTGTCTCTCTCTCAAAAAAAAAAAACTTAAAAAAATTACACTCAGAAGTGTTATTCCTCCCACCCTTTCTTCATAAAAGTTTAGAGGAAGTTATAAATAAGATGATAAATGTTTGATTTTCCACACTACTTTGTACCTATTTAGGTCCACAAAAGTCTGATCTAGCTACTCATCTAATAATATTGCTTTACCTATGTTCATGCTTCATACCTTTTCCTCTCATCTATGAAACCAAATTGGAATGCAAATATGTGAATAAAATGCTGCTCAAACTTGGGTATTTGAAACCTTACTAGAATAGATTATTTGCATCCTTGTCACAATTGATCACAAAACACTATTGTGTTTAGTTTCCTAATTAAGAATTACTGGACTGTTTTATTCCTTAAAAAGTAGAATGTGGTTATTGCATATGGGATAAGCATAATGTTATTGCAGGAGTAATGTACAAAGCATATCAGAATCAGACCTCATGTCAGTGGTGCCTTAACTGTGAAGAAAATAGCTGTAATTCTGTATGAAGGTTATAATTGTTAGTCGGAGTGAAACAAATAGAGAGTCCTGAGGCGTGTCTGAAGAAATGAGCAGATTACATGCTTAACTAATTATGAGTGATAAGGTTTCTAGATTAGGTCAGTCCCACAAAAGGAAAGGAGGAAGAAGCACTCTGTCATTAGAATCACTTTTATTTCAATGCATTTCTCTTAAGAAAAAGCTCTGTTTCTGGAAGCATTGCAGCATTTTACTCCTGAATTCTGTGCGTACTTTAGTCATTCTATTATGTATACTTTGCTAATAGTATTTGATAAATATTTCAGAGAACAGATTACTCCTCATGGTTAAACATTTGCAGTAAAAATTCTGGATCAAATTTGAGACTTCTTCCATTGGGAGAAATACATATATTTCTTTTTATGATCACATAAAAGTTACTACATTTCATTAAAAAATTTAAAATACTTTTAATTTTACTGTGATTTTATAACTAAGCAATAGAAGAAACAAGGAAAAGTGTATTTATAGAGAACTCATGAATGACAAAAATAATTATGAATCTTAAACATTTGTGGGAAGTAAATACAGATGATATATCAAGACCAAAAATGTAATAACCATGTAGGTATTAGCAACATGACAATCTCCCTATGATGGTTACTTTTAAATATACTTTCTACATTCTTGACAGTATATCAAAACATATTTTCTTGTCCATATCTTAATAGGAGTGGAAACAGGGTTGTTAAATTAAGTTGCAAGTTGCACATACTTAAAATGTTAGTTCTAATACATTTTTAGTAAATGTCATATCTCAATTTTGAAGGGAAAATTTAACATATGATCCTGTATCACAGATATATAAAAGTATTTTTATATATGAATATGCATTTTCTAACATATCTCCAGTTTCACTACAAATTTTTCAAAGCAATGCACAGCTGTGTCTTACTTGTTTGTTTAGTACCCAGTTTCCACATTTGTCGATCTCATCTTCCAAATGAGGTACATACGGCAACCCGTCAGAACCCAACTCTTCTCCATGCCATGGCTGTGGTTTCCAAGGCCCCACATTTCCTTGCACCACCAACCCACCTGAAGATTTCTTTCTTTTCTGACCTCATGCATCCTTTATATGTCTACCTCTGTCCTTGCTGCTGGAGAGGAACTTCCAACTATCATCACCAGATTTCTTTGGGGTCTAGCTGCATACTGCATCCCAGGATTTTCTTGTGATGCTTTTGGAAACCCAATCTTTATGTAAGTTATTTCTATGAGAAATTGGGGTTCAGTGTTCTAAGCAACTTATCTATAAATTTAAAGACTACCGTGGATCATAGTTTTTTTTT
>NC_048232.1:52087889-52182873 GCF_002007445.2 Ailuropoda melanoleuca
TGTGTGGCAGTAGGTTGCTTAGCTTCCATGTATTTGTGTTCTTTTCAGACTTTTTCTTGTATTTGTTTTCTGGTTTCATACCATTGTGGTCAGAAAGGATGCTCGATAGGATTTTAATCTTCTTAAATTCATTGAGACTTGTTTTGTGGCCTACCATGTGATCTATCTTGAAGAGTGTTCCATGTGCACTTGAAAAGAATGTGTATTCTGTTTTGGGATGAAATGCACTGCTAGGTCCATCAGCTCTATTGTGTTGTTCAAAGCCACTGTCTCCTTACTGATTTTTTTTGTCTGATTGATCTATCCATTGATGTAAATAGGCTGTTAAAATCCCTTACTATTACTGTATTACTGTCAATTTCTCCCTTTATGTCTGTTAATTGTTTTGTCTATTTAGTTGCTCCTATGTTGGGTGCATAGATACCTCTAATTTTTACATAGTTATAATTTTAAACATTTATAATATTTACATAGACATCCTCTTGTTGGATTATTCCCCTTATTATGTAATGCCCTTTTGGCTCTTGCTACAGTCTTTGTTTTAAAGTCTATTTTGTCTCATATAAGTATTGCTAGTTATTCTGTATAGCTAGAGTTTGGACAGTAGTCAAAGGTTAAACATAGTTAAATGGTATCACCAAAATTTGATCTATTGAACACAATTCATCTCTTCAAAGGCTCTAGGTAAAGTGAGCAACAGATAAAGCCAGGGTATAAATTTTAGCGTGAGACAGGCTCAAACTCAGATCCCATTTCTGTCACTTTCATAATCTTGTGCACGTTAGTTATCTTCTTTGAGCCTCATTTCACTCATCAGTTAAATGAGAGTAAAAATAACTATCTCATGAGGTTGTCTGGACAAAAAATAATGTGTTTTAATACTTGAGACTGAATAGATGCTCACTAAATGGTCTAGAAATAAAGTACACAGGGAGCTTGCTTCTGCCCCTAATACTGAGAACTACAATCCACGTGTTTAGAATCAAGATCACTTAGAAATGAGTGAACACGTATGTGGACATGATGTAGATGTATTTATTTTTCTCTTAGGATTTATTTTAACAAGTTTCTTTTGAGAATTTTTATAGACTTTCTGTAGCTTTCCTACTAGCTTCATTTGTTTTGTGCCTCTTGCTGGCAACTACTTTTTGTCAATAGAGATGGGCCAATTTATTTGATGCTGCTTCTATGGGAGAGGTCCTTTGGGTGCAAAGTGTAGCTATCATAGAAGATTTTCCTAATCTAATGAGTTGGAGAACTGAGCAGCCAGGACAGGTAGTGTTGGTAAAAACGGAGTTTGTTTTCTGTACCCACCATGCCCATCTTAGTACAAGAACCACTTGAAGATGACTCTCACAGACATTATCATGGTTGAATCAGTCAGTGTGTTTGGACAGCCACATTCTCTCACTGCAAGGTCCACTTTCTTTTTATCCTTAGTGGTAGTTTGGTTTATGAAATCTACTCTTTGTGAAATTACAAAGCTAAATTTGTTTCCTCTCTAAATCTATGACATCCTCAAAATATGAATATCCAAATGTAGATTTCGGTTTGGTTTCACCTTATATATATATATTTATTACTGTAATGGCTTTTCTAATGAGAAAGCTAAGTGTAGGTTGTACACTAACTGATAGTGGCAACTGTGAGAATATGTTTGCTGCCTTTATGTGTTTTGGACCCCAGTTTCCTCATACATATTAGGAGATAAGTCAATATTTTTCACTTGTCTCACAGGATTCATTAAATGTCAATTATGTTTGTTTTAAAACATCTACAAAGTATTTGTGCCACCAAAATGATCTAATCTTGCAAAAACTGATTTTAAAAGGATCCCTGTGGTAATGAGATTTATAGTTAAGTTGCCAGTTTAAAATATTTTGCTTTCAATTTTATTTAAAAGGCAAAATTGACTTCAAGTTAAGTTTGCTTTGTGAAAAATTAAAAATTTGTGTAAATAGGAACATCACAAAAACATCACAGAAATTTCATTTTGTTCAGTTTTATAGCCATCTTTTTTAAACTATCCTTGTAACTTTCTTTTCAGCTGCCTTTTAAGGAACATAGGAGTTGGCTCTAGAAGAGTTCTCATATCAGTTCTTACAAATAAAAATAAAAAATTATATAAAATTATATATTTTATTCATGTGGATAAGAGGCAGTTCATTCAATTCAGCTGAACTGGTTCTTATATTAAAACAAGTATCCATTTTATCACTTCAGTTATAGGCTAATAAATTGTTATAAGCCTTTTTTAGATTTTTTTAAAAAGATTCTATTTGAGAGGGAGAGGGACAAGCAGACTCCACACTGAGCATGGAGCCTAAGGCAGGGCTTGATCCCATGCCCCTGAGCTCATGACCTAAGCCAAAATCAAGAGTCAGATGATTAACTTATTGAGCCACTCAGGCGCCCCAACTGTTATAGCCTCCTGAAACACAAAAACCCAGAAAGTCTTACTCATGTAAAACAAACAAAACAAAAAAACCACTTTGAAGTTCTATCTATATAAATCAAATTTTTATCACATCAAGATGTCCAAAATTATAAAGGTTCTTAGGCATCATTCTTAGTAGCCTTAGAACTTGTTTAATTTTAAGGAAAACCTCTAAGCAATCAAGTAGTAGTTTTTAACTTTTCTCTCCTTTGAAACGGTGCACTGGTGGAAGGAATATCTAGGTCGTAGCTAATACACTCATCTCTCATATACCATCTTGTATACTCTATGAATTGGCAAGTACATGTTTAGATGAATCTGTGTGACTAAAATTGTAGCGATCTTGACCTGCCAGTGTTGGTAAATGAGCCAAAGGACCATCCTCTGGCTGGTACTCTGCAAAAATCATGCCTTGCCTAGTAAGTTTAGATTTGGTTGTGTCCATTTCCAGTGAAAGAAGGGGAGGAGCTTTAAAATGGTTAAAACTGAACCTTAGACAATTTAAAAATTTAAGTTCTAAGGATAGTACATTCTGGGCCTAGATCATTTGGAATCTGTCTTTGAACCTAAGGACAACATGGGGAGCAATTAGGCTTCTTGTGATGACATCAGAGATATCTTATCCCCTGAGTGCCACTAGTTGCATTTCCCAAGAAGGTTAGTCTAAAGTCTGAGGCAGATTCTCTGCTAAGATTCTGAGAGGCCAGTTTTGGGTCTCCGCACTTTACGGAATCATTTCTTCAATTAATAAATTTTTGAGCTCCTGCCATTAGGCAGTTTGCAGCTACAACAGAGATATGGCTCAAGTTCTGTGCAAACTTAAATTTTATTGCCTTAGTAAAAATAATATTAGTCATGAGAAGGGAGGCTAAATAAAAATATAAACGAACAGAAGTAGGACCCCCCCCCATAAGAGGAGACAAATACACAAGAATGGAAGCTGAAGTGTGGGTTCAGGTTGGGCAAATAAAAATGTGAGATTAGTTGTTCTTTATGTTGAGAATTAAGGTGATTAGGGAGGAAGAAATTTCCCATTACTCCTAAGACTAACATGCTTTTATGTATTGGTTTCAATTAGTCATTTGCCAATGATAGCTTTTAGGGTTTTTTCTTTTTTTAAGATTTTATTTACTTATTTGACAGAGAGAGTACAAGCAAGGAGAGCAGCAGAGGGAGAAGCAGGCTCCCCACTGATCAGGGAGTCCAATGCCAATGCTGGTTTTGATCCCAGGACCCTGGGATCATGACCTGAGCTGAAGGCAGACATTTAACCCACTGAGCCATCCAGGCGCCGTGAGCTTTTTAAAATTTTTAAAAATTTTTTATTTAAAATCAATTTAGTTAACATATAGTGTATTATTAATCTCAGGGGTAGAATGTAGTGATTCATCAGTTGCATATGCCACCCAGTGTTCGTTACATCAAGTGCCCTCCTTAATGCCCATCACCCAATTACCCATCCCCTACCCACCTCCCCTCCAGCAAAGAGAACTTTTTTTTTTAAAGATTTTATTTATTTATTTGACAGAGATAGAGACAGCCAGCGAGAGAGGGAACACAAGCAGGGGGAGTGGGAGAGGAAGAAGCAGGCTCATAGCGGAGGAGCCTGATGTGGGGCTCGATCCCAGAACGCCAGGATCACGCCCTGAGCCGAAGGCAGATGCTTAACCGCTGTGCCATCCAGGAGCCCCAGCAAAGAGAACTTTCAGATAGCAGTTAAGAGAAATCTGTAAGTTAAAACAAAAAGAGACAATCCTTAGTATACCAAACTGTTAGAGTTAAGAACATACATAATAAAATTTGCTGTACAGTCATTTGAAAGGGTGTAGTCATCTTAGCTAGCTTGTTATANAGCAAAGAGAACTTTCAGATAGCAGTTAAGAGAAATCTGTAAGTCAAAACAAAAAGAGACAATCCTTAGTATACCAAACTGTTAGAGATAAGAACATACATAATAAAATTTGCTGTACAGTCATTTGAAAGGGTGTAGTCATCTTAGCTAGCTTGTTATATAGATAAAGGCCCATCTTGATCAGCCATCTGAAAACCTGTATTTGGGTAGCCTCAAAAAATATTTTAAAGTATAAGGACTCAGATTTTCTTTGACTAAAATAAAGGTAGGTATAATAAATAAACAAGGCTTTGGATATAAGAAAGGAAAAAATTGTAAGGAAAATCAATTACTGAACTTCACAGTATTTAAGTCACTTATTTTTAAGTCGCTTCTTTCAGAGTGGTAAAGTTAGGGGAAAATTTCAGTGTAGAAACATGTTCAATTTGGAAATGTTTACTTGAAGCATTAACACGATGTTTTCTATCTGTGATAGTAGTTAAACCAGCATTATCTTTAAGTTTGCTAGTAACTTGAACACTATGATTTTGAACTTAAACCTTAAGGAGTCAACAAATGATGACTTGTATGCTCGTTATTATATAATTGGAAAATTAGACCTTGCCTCTTTAAATCTTTACACATATATCTTTAAAAGAGCTTTAAATGTAATTCTTATGAATTGCCTTTGCAGAGATGCCTGCTTTTTTCTTTCTCTTCTTTAAATAGAATATCCATAGGTAGCATTAGAAGATATGTTTAATTACTATTTTTCCCTACAAAGATGCCAAGCTTTCCTGTTCACTAAATAACACAAAATTTAAATTCTTTATTTATTAGTAAGTGTGAACAATGATTTTCTCTGAATGTAACCCAGTGCTGCAACTTGGCATAAACAAGCAAGAAAGCCTTGAATCAAGGCTTTTGCATTAGGAGAATCCAGAACTCAATCTGAGCCCTATCCGCCTGAAACAATGTGCAAGAGAGTTTTAAGTGGTCCAGTAGAGGGTTCTGTTTGCTAATTGGCTTTACCTACAGGAAAAGGAAACAGTCCCATATCCTCAAGACAGGAGATAGATTTACAACTTGGATCAGGACATCTAAAGATAGGGACACTATCTTCCTTGATGATTACATTTCAAAGGGGTGGCTTCTAGGTTCTTGAGGAGGACAATTGTGGCTATAAAACTGGTAAGAAGCTTTTAAAAAGATTTACATCTCAAAGGAACAGAGAAAGATTTTACAATTACAAGTTTTCTAAAATGCTCTAAGAAAAGAGAGATCAAGGCTCTAGAGTTAGGAAGACAACTGTCTAAAGTTTAAGGNTCAAGGCTCTAGAGTTAGGAAGACAACTGTCTAAAGTTTAAGGAAGCTGAAGGAAGCCATCTTGAACAAAATATTATGTTACAATTTGGACTTCTTTTCCAGGTTCTTTGACTGTAGACCTGGGTATAACTTATTTAGATATGGAAAAGGGGAGAAAAAAATAGTGATGATGTTTTTGGTACTCTCTGTTACCACTGTTTCTTGAGAGGCTGCCTTTGTGACCTTTAAATGTTATAATTTGAAAAGAAATTAGATTTTATCTTAGTAATGAACAAAACTGAAATCATATTTTAAATTATTAAAATTGCACAGAAAAGAATTATCATCAAAATAAAATTAGTAGTAGTATTTTTAGTACTTTCATTGAACATAGTCATGCTGCATTAAAAAAAAGAGATGTGGTTATAATATAAAGACAAACAAATTAAGGTAAGTCATGCTAAACAATTACTTAAATAAAATAGCCATGTTCTTATACCAGCAGCTTCTTATTTTCAAACTGGAATTAAAGAGTGTTTCTATGCCATCTTGTTAATGAGACAGCAATAATTATAAATTCTCTTATTCCTTCAGAATCTTTTAAACAAAAAGCCTTACTTTGGAAGATTTTTGTAGTCATCTAATGCTGAAACATTGTTTGGAACAAAATAACTCATAAAAATGTTATAAGAAACGCTACCTAGATAATTCTCTGAAAGCTAGAATGCTCCAATATCTAGTTTTTGAATGCTGTTTAAGATAATTAGGTATGGTTTTCAGTTATTTGGGGAAGAGCAAATGTGACTGATATTCCTGAGATCATGATTTTATGCTGTTTAATGTGATGCTGACCATACAAAGGAATGTGAAGGTGTAAGGTAGTTAACAGTAGAAGTAAAGGTTTAGAACTGTGAGCCTTTGAATTGTATTTTAAAGAATCTTATTCTTGCTTTCCTTTCTTTGTTTCCATCTGCCATCCCTATACAGCTGAATTCTTAGGATCTCCCTCCTGTCTCTTCCTTTCCAATCTTTTCCCTCTGTTTCTTTCTCCTTTGACACTGATCTTTGCTAGGAAAATAGAACACTGAAAGAATATATAACTTCAAGCAGCTATCAGGGAGTAAGCCCAAATTATGCTAGTACTCAGTAAGCCAGGTCTGAAGATGCAACGTTTCCTCTGGGTTTAATAGGATAAAGCTAGTAGTGGAGTAGAAATTGAGAAATGTGGTCCAACTGATAAGGAAACCTCGCTATAAAGTATGAATTAGCAGCAGTTTGTGAGATTTACTTCTGAAGTATTTCATTACTATTATAGTACCTATTTTATCCTTTGACGTCTATGGACATATCACCTAAGATAATGACCCTCCACGTATTTGCACAGGTGCAGGAAAGGGGAGGGGGTGAAATATACACACAGACTCACACACACATAAGCATGCCAAGCATACTAGGTTATCGAGAATAACTCATCAATAAGGTAAATGTTATAAAGTCCTGTGACTCATCATTCATGATTTACTGACCTCAAAGTTACTTTTTAATTTGTTTTATAAATTGACAGATTGGGCCAGAGGCATAAATCTAAGCTATCCAGAAAGTGTACCGTTACTGTAACATTATGGGAACAGCTGCTGTCTTTTTGTAGCTCATTCATAGGTTGTTTTTGCAGACCCTAATGATGACAAAACCAATTAGCAGACTAGAAATTGCCAGAAATCAGGGATACCTTGCTTAAGACTACCTAAAATGAAACGTATTCTGCAACTGCCATTCTTTGTTCATCTAAGAGTTTGTAGAATAAGAGTGTTTTGTGTGTAAACGTCTGCTGCTTCTGGAACGCATCCCTCATGCAGCTGCCAAATGACAAGGAGAGACACTTTGAATCTGGAGAGACCTTAAGATCTATGGCACTGCTGGATTTCTGACCAGAGATTAAAACTTTTAATCAGTATTTTTAAATAAAATAAACCTAGTTCATAAAATGATCTGTGAATAGTTTAATGTAAAAGCATTTCAAAGGATATTTCATTTAAATGTAAATATGGACTATGAGTTCTTAAAGAGTATGGCTTTCATATTCTTGTTTTTCTAGACATCTGGTATCAAAGTCACCTTTTGAACTTGGAAACTAAGCTTCTAAATTTAAATCTTACTGTCAGGATTTAAGTTCTTTATTTTCATTGTTAAAAGACAAATGCTACCTAAAGCTTTATCTGTAGCATTAATTTTTCTGTAAAGACAGAGGAACTGAATTAACAGGGGAAAGGGTAGGACTCTGGAACATTTAGGTCATGGCTTTGGAATCAGAGCTCTCAGCAGTTTCGTGCTTTGTGGATAATTAAAATCGATACAAAATAATTACACAGCTAGAAGGATCTCCAGATACTTAATCCAGTCCCTTGCCTCTAGGAGAAACTAGCTGTAGTCTAAACTAACCTCCACACAGGCATTCAGGTTGTTATGAGAGAAATGGGAATCCTAGATTCACTTTCTGCACTTTTTTAGAACACTGCAAATGTGGCTTGGTAACAAGAGATTGTTTTTATAAGTGTGATGTAAGTATCATACAACAGTGTTCTACAGTCCCAAGATTAGCAATGGAAGGCCGTGATGGCCAAAACGACACTCACTTTCTTATAATTACATTGACAGAGATTTTAGGATTTCTGACCATGTCCCATCTGCTAAGGGGTTTTGCCATTTTTAGTGTCTGTTATGTCATATCTTAAAAGTACGGATCAAGTACAAATTTCTCCATGCAATTTAACTAATCTCAGTGCCCACTGGTTATCTTATTTTTGGTTCTTTGGTGTTTAGTATATAGATATAAAAGATAAAGATAACCTTATAAAGTATCATTTGCCATCTCTCCACCTTAATGAGAAATCCTTGAATGTTAGTCATTAGAGCCTACAACTATGATCTCTACTTAGTCATTGCCCAGCAAATGCCGGTTCATAATATTTTTTTCTAAATCAGGTTGAAACTAATTCTTACCATCTGTCCTCGGGGGAGATGAGGTCAATTGTGAGAAGTGTTGAGTGTCTTGGCTGATTTCAATCCTCTATTCCAACATTATGTTTCTCTTGATTCCATTTTTAAGGCTCCTTCTTTGTTTTATAGAGGTCAAATATCATAAGATCAAAGTAAAACAAATATTTCCTAGTTCCATTAATGTTCCACTTTCTTCAAGTAAAATTTATTGTGACAAAGTTAATGTACAACAAAAGATTTTGGATAGTCTTTTGGAGTTCAGATTTATTTTTAGATGCACTTTTCCCAAAGAAAAGGGCAGTGCTTCTTCAAATTCTGTAAATCAGTAGAATTCAAAATCCCTAAAGTACTGTGTCAAGTTAGATTAGTGAATTAGTCCAAGGATACCTGAAAGTTGGAGGGAAACTTAATAATTACATTAAGTACATGCTTTGAAAAAAATAGAGAACTTTTAACTCATATTGAACCATATGAAACTGCATCCTATTTAGACTCATAATATCCCCTTTAATCCTGTGATCTTTGACTACTGATCAAAACAAGATTTCTATTAAATATTGTCAGTTGATTGTTATGTCTACAACTAACTGCATTTATGATCTCTATTTTATGACCTATATCCTACATTTCTTTATGGAATGTTCCTTTTTTTTTCATTGAGATAATAAACACTCAGTTACTTTACTCACAAAGAAATAGAAGCAACCCAAGTAGAAGCTGTTCATTCCCTTACATCTGGCGTAGAGTTGGGGTGGGGAGGGCTACAAGTGGGGATGACATTCTAAGTTGCCAAAGATCATCACTGCCCTCTCGTGCAAAACCCTTCCTCTGCATACACTTCCCAGCATAGTTCACTGATTACTGGAATCCAGCTCACCATCTTCCTTTGACCACAAATCCAACCACCCTTTTGTACAACCTCATTGTCTTAATAGAGGCCCCATCAATTTATTATAACAGCTTCAACTAACACTCTCCATCACACCCATGCCCAAAGAAAATAATTTTCATTTCAGTCCTTATTAGAATCTCTCTATTTAGCCTCCATGCCCTTCAACCCTGTAATTACCCATTTAATCTTCCCAAAACACCACATTAATCCATGAAGTTGCCACCTGTTGTCTTATTCTGGTTTTCAAAGACCATCAAAATTGGTCCTTGACCTTTGTCTCTACACATTATTACTTGTAGAAGATTATAATTAAAACAATAGTTCTCCAAATAACGCCTAACTTTCTAAACTCCAACATAATCTCATGGCCTCACTCTATCCTACCCTACCCCTCCCTGCTAAAAAACACTTCTCTTTAGCATCCAAATTACCAAGTATTCTATGTCCTTGCTGTATGAAAGTGTCCATATCTGTCTCAGAAGTTCTACAGAATTGCACATCACTATTTAAAAGCATTTTGTCTTCATTTTTGGTTAAGTATGTATTTATCTAAATCTCTTGAACTAGTTAAAAGGTAGAATCAGCTTACTGTGTTAGTAAAATAGGGTATTAGTTCAGTGTCTGGCCTCTAATTAGCTCTTTCTGACATCACTTTGTTCCTCTGAACTACAATTGTATAATATGTAATATGAGGATGTCAGTTAAAATAGTATCTTAAATTTTGCATGTATTCTATGAAATCGTCAGAAAAATTCATCAGAGGTTTCTGTGTTTTTTTTCCCTCTACATCTTTCTCTCTATAGTAGCCTGAAAATAGTTGATAATCAATAAATTTTCACTGAATAAGAAGGCAATATTTACTAAATTATTCTGTACAGAGTACAATAATTGTTAAGAAGTGAATAATACACTTAAGGATATAGTTCTCAGTCTACTATAGTTTCAGTCAACTATTAAAACTAGTATAAAAGAATGGCATGCCTGGTTTGGAAAAAGACTTTTAAGCTTTAGTGACAAGTTGTACAATGCTGCCACGACGCTACTTTTTTGGAAAAGATTTTGCAAAACCTCTCAATTATACCTCATTGTTACTGTTCTTATGCCTTCCTGGATAGTCCTCTAATAAAACTATGACTTTGTTGTTCACCATTAACAAAGCCCCATCACATGGCTTATTTTGTTTAAACTTTATAATGAATCGTAAGTTATAACTTCTTCCTGGTATACTGGTTGCCTAGAGTTGTAAATTTTGCATAATTATAGATTGTTTTCAAATGATGATATCTTGTAAACATGGCAAGATAGATCGTTCAAAAGCTCATATCCTTTTGGATTTATGCATTGATAAGCAACATCGAAAAATCAGTTTATTTTCACAAAGACTTTAGAATTTTAATCTCTGAAAAGGGATATATGCCAAAAGATGCTTAATTTTCAGTGTAACCCAAATATAGCCTACGCTCAGAGGATAGTTTTTCTTTTTAACAGTAATCTCAACAAATGCCATCCTTTGCCTCACCCCCACCTTCTATGTGTAGTACAGGAGTGATTTTGTTGGCTATTAAAGAGATTAATTTCACTTGGCTTTGCTCTAGAGTTAAAGAGTGAACAAAAGATGGGAATATTTTTAAAAATTAGTTACTACAAACAGCTTTGATTTAAAAAATGAAAATAACCTATTAATTCAGCCTCGGGACATTAATTCGATTTGTGTGCCATCTAATACTTGCTAGTGGACTTGCCTTTAGGCTTATTTTGGGAGTTCAGAATGCCAGTATAAGAAAAAAATTCCTGAAAAAATTTCAGCTGATCATAACCTTTTAAAGAACTGTTCAACAGATAGATAGGTTATCTTCTTTACTACAATAAATAAAAGATTGCTAACTCTGCCCTTATTCGGTTTCCTGTCCATTCCCCCAGAACCATCATGCCTCCCATGTCCTACCTAATACTAAAGGTGGCCCTTCTTGGCTTTATTACTTTTCTAATATTTCTTATTCTCAGAGGAGAAACTCTGAGGAGGAATAAAAAAAAGTCTGATTGAAAATATGTGGTTTCCTCTTTAATGTCACCACTGTACTTACGATTGTTGAAAGAAAAACTCTGAACCTTTTTTTTTAATGTACAGAAGACTTTATATATATGAGGGCGCTTTATCTATGAGAACTCTAACATAGAGCCCTTTTATTTTTATTTCAGTAAAATATTTTTTTCAGATTTGAAAATATTTTTAAAAGATTTTCCCAAAAGATCATTTCTCTTACAAGAAGGGAACAAATTGATTCATTTTGTAAGAATTCAGGGGCATTTGGTATGTGCCAGCCATCTCTTAACTAGAGATATAGCAGGAAACAAGAAAAACAAATTTCCGACCCCTGAGGAAGTTACTTTCCAGTAACATTTAATGGATAAAAGCAAGCATTTATAAAACCAGAACTACTCTTAAAACCACTTCACTCAGTAACTTTATAGTGCTCATAACATCTTACACTAAATATCTAATAATGCTTGTTTCATTATATATTTACTCACCAAGTCAGAAGGTCGGTCAAAAATACATTTTTAGCTAAAATATCTCAGCTTTATAGTGACCAAACAAAAGCACTGGATTTGAATGCAGCATAGAGGTACTAAGTATTGTTAGTATAAAGGATATGAGAATTATATCTATTTTCAAAAACAACTTTACAAGTTTCGTTTTCCAAAATGTTTAATTAGCAGTGGTTTCTTAATATATGGTGATAGAGTACCACCAAAGTTTTTCCATTTTTGTTATTTTATTTTGTGTTAACTATTCCTGGAAGATTTGCAGCCACTCTCCTGCATCAGATTGGTTCTTCCTATTCCTCCTTGGCAAGTAGCAGGAATGCTATGCATTTAAGAATCAACCCTCAAGAAGATGCTTTAGATGGTGCTGTCCTTGTATACTGCCCAGTTCTGTAGCCTCTCTTTTGGGCACAACTTGGCAAAGTGAAATTATGGGCAAAGACAGAGAGGAAAGAGGAAGATCATCTTGCACTGGCAATTTTCACTGGTAAGCCCTTTTCTTAAAAGAAACATCACTCATATTTAGGCTAGATTGTACATCGTGACCTGGAATTAGAAACTCAGTGGGTGGTGAGTTTGGACTCTTCTGTGAGACAAGCCAAACAATTGAAGAGTCAGGGTCTCTTCATACAGGCTGTCACAGTCAACCAAATAAAACAGTGCCTCACAAAAGTTTGACAGAAACCAGAAAAGAAAAACAGATTCACTTTAATAAGAAATTAAACATTTTAAGTATGTACTGAAATTACTGTTGTTCAAGCTGATGATATTCTTAGTGCCAACAGACCACCCAAAGGCCAGAAGAGCTTGTATAGTATTGGAGGATGACAGAGATTTTGTATGCTACTTACGTTTTCATCAAATTACTGTTGTTGTTTATGGAACTTCTTGGCTTACTTTCATTGGTTTGGAAAAGCTTGGTCCTGTTGCAAGAGGTACTCTAAAATATGATTGAATTTAAAGAAGTTGTGACTCTACCGGGTTGAAAGAAAAATAATTTCGGGTAGGTCTTTCACATAAACCAATCTCTTAAAATCTTAATCTAATAAAATATCCCTAGAGTCAAGTGGTGTTTTTGAAATACCAGCCATAAATTGCCAAGTTCATTTTTTTTCATCGCTTTTAAGGAAGCATAGAAATACTGTATGTAAAAACTCATTAACAGTAGTGATAGAAAAGGACACATATATAAAACATGAAGCATCCTGTAGATTACTTTGACCATTTAATTAGGAGGAAAGAAAGCACCATTTCTCAAATAATTTTTTTAAAGTCACTATTACTATAACTCAATATATTAAGTGCTCTCAAAATGAGGGAATTAGTCATGGAATAAAATTTTCTACAATTAATGACATATTTAATTTTCTTATTTAGTCATATTGCTATCTTTACTCCTAATCAAAATATAATTTAGAAAATGTATTATTTCATCTAGAAATTAACAGCTGGCTTGTAAGAAACACTTATGTCAGGTTAATTACTGCCTTTTAAATTTTTATAATATACTGTGACAGAAAATTAAGGATGTTCGCAGTATTTAGCATAGTTCATAACCCATATTTTAATGAAAATATGCTGTTATTAATGATACACATTCTACAGATATAATATACACCAATTGCTGGTCATTTTATGTTTCTTCTGTACAATGCTATAAAATGAAGCCATATTTATTCTGTTTATTAATTTAGGCTTCATGGGGTAAAATTTGCATTCATTATATTCATGCATATATAGGATTATATGAATTTAATCAACCCAAGGCATGACAAGTGGTATTTGACTGACAGTATCCTCAAGATTCTAATCTGGTCAAGAATTCATTTTCCTTTCATCTTTCACAGATATATGAGCATCCTAAATTAGACTGAACATTTTAGCATTTTAAGTAGTATCCATTTCCTTCAATGCTCGCTATGCCAAAATAGAGATAAATACTTGCTTAGTGTCCACAGAGAGATGCTTCCTTAGCATGCACTGATATTAAATGCATGCTATTTCCATTTCTGGTTCCTTAAATGTAAGTTCCTTAAGTTAAAATCCCTTTTCCTGTAGTAAAAAGCAGCATCCCTCACATTCTAGTACACCAATTTTAAAACTCCAGTTTCTTAAATAGGACCACATCTTCCTTTCTCCAAACCAAGGACTACAGTAATAGCAAAGACATGCTACATCCCTAGGCTAATATGGGAATGGTCATTTTTAGAACCATAGACATAAAAAAATTAGAATGTCTTAATCATTTTACTTTAGAAGATATGTTGGAAATATGGACTTGCCACTGAATACTTGCAGAAATATTGAAAACCATATTTTATGAATTGTCAGGATATCTGCATTAATAATAATTGTGAAATAATGTTTATTTTCATAAAATAACACCAGCCAATATCTGCAGAGTTATGTTAATGAGTAAAATGTGTTCACTGGTTTCAAGATAGTTCCAAATGAGTTTAAAAGGTAATATGAANACATTAATAATAATTGTGAAATAATGTTTATTTTCATAAAATAACACCAGCCAATATCTGCAGTTATGTTAATGAGTAAAATGTGTTCACTGGTTTCAAGATAGTTCCAAATGAGTTTAAAAGGTAATATGAATTGCCACAAAATACTATGGTTAGTATTTTTTTTTTAGTTTTAAAAACCTTAAATAATACCCAGTTTGAGAGACTTCAATCACAACACCATTTCATTTATAATTTACTTTTCAGTGCCTGTATTCTAGAGATTGACTGACAATGGCAGGTGTTTCTGAGTCCTTGTTAGAGAAAATGTCTAAGATGGAAAATAGCAGAAATAAGTTCCTGTAAAAGGGACCAAGGAGAGAAATTCATTTCTGAGTGAGAAAATACAGCACACTTTCAAAACTCTTTCTGGCATATGCCTCACATTGAAAAAGAAGCATAGGAAAAAAGAACAGAGAAGCTAGAAAGAATAATAAGGTGGTTCCCTCTCATTAGCTGGAAAGGAGAAACAAGGGACAAAGGGCATCCTAAATTACATCGGATTATCTGAACTATAACAACCTTTGGGATATGAATTTCCCTCTAATTTAATAGGAACAGAGTAGATGTAAATGAATAGTATAAGGAATGTTTATACAGAGCAGCAGAATAAGATTTTTTTTTTCGAAAGTTAGAAATGTTTGAGCATTCTTACGTTACATCATAATTCTCAAAAATATTTTCAAAAGCAAAAATATCCCTAAAAGGTAACTGTCAGTTTGTTATGGATCCTTTCAGATTTTTAATGATATATATCTATATCTATATACATTACATGTATTATATACAATGACTATCTTTTCACTCATATAAGATATAATGTATTTATACATATGAACCTATTTTATAATTTTTGTCAGTATCATGTTTCATTAAATGGATGCACCATGAGTCATAGAGCAAACCCTTTCTAAGTAAATTCTTATGACATATACATATTTCTAGTGAAATTAACATTTTGACACATTTGACACAGTTTCTAACAAGCTCCAGTGATCAGTTAGGACTAGTTTCAGTGGAGTACATACGAAGTGCCAGGCACTTTTTCACGTAGTAGTTCATGTAATCACAACAAACTTTGGATGTAGAAGTCATGAGCATCATTTTACAGAGTAGAACAATACTTTTCAGGGAGGTTAAAAAGTGTATTGAAAGACACATAGCTAGTAAATGACAAAGCTAATATCTGAAACCAGTTATGTTTGAAATATTCCTTATTCTTGCCATGTCTATAAACTGTGAGAAAGTCACTTCAAGTGCATACGTTAGTCAAATGATTTGGCTCTCAAATTTTTTTTTTTAACGACAAATCCTTGATTTCATTTTTAAGAAAATTACTGAACAAAAATTGTGCCATTCTATTTTTCCTCTCATATCAAAATAGAGTATCACACTATCATCGAAGTACCAATTTACAAATAGTTTCATGAGGAATGATGAGTTTCTACATTAATTTTTTTTAATATAAAAGGTTAGTATCCAAAATCTATTAAGAACTTATCAAACTCAACAGCCCCCTATAAAATCCAGTTAAGAAATGGGCAGAAGACAAGAGCAGACATTTTTCCAAGGAAAACATCCAGATGGCTAACAGACACATGAAAAAATGGCTAACAGACATATGAAAAAAATGCTTAACATCACTATCAGGGAAATGCAAATCAAAACCATGATGAGATATCCCCTTACACCTGTCAGAATGGCTAAAATTAACAGAGGAAACAACAGATGTTGAGGAGGATGCAGAAAAAGGGGAACCCTCTTAACATTGTTTGTGGGAATGCAAACTAGTACAGCCACTCCGGAGAATAGTATGGGTGTTCCTCAAAAAGTTAAGAATAGAAACACCCCACCACCCAGCAACTGCACTACTAAATATTTACACAAAAGATACAAAAATACTGATTCAAAGGTGTACATGCACCCTGATGCTTATAGCAGTATTATCAACAATGGCCAAACAATGGAAAGAGACCAAATGTCCATCAGCTAATGAATGGATAAAGATGTGGTCTATGTACAATGGAATATTATTCAGCCATCAAAAAGAATGAAATCTTGCATTTATGATGATGTGGATGGAGCTAGAGAGTATTATGCTGAGCAAAAATAAGTCAGGGAAAGAGAGTGTGGGGGGAGAGCCAGAAGAAGGGAATCTCAAGAAGATTCCCTGCTGAGTAGGGAGCCCAACCTGTGGCTTGATCCCACGACCCTGAGATCATGACTTGAAGCAAAATCAAGAGTTGGATGCTTAACCCACTGAATCATGCAGGCACCCCCAAGAGACTCTTAACTATAGAGCACAAACTGAAGGTTGCTAGAGGGGAGGTGGGTGGAATGATGGGCTAAATGAGTGATGGGTATTAAGGAGGGCACTTGTGATGAGCACTAGGTGTTAGTAAGTGATGAATCACTAATTTTTTCTCTTGAAACCAATACTACCCTCTATGTTAGCTGGACTTTAAATAAAAACTTGAAATAAAAAAAAAACAATATCACCCATAGACATCAAAAGATAAAGTTCTACATTGAATATATTTTAATCTTATTTTGGAGATGGTTAGTTTCAATGGGAAATGAGGAAATCCTCTATATAAACATGGAATATATCCTTTTAAATAATAGTTAAGCCCAGACTCTCAGTATTTGGATTAACTCTTTGCCCTGGTTCATTATAACCATCCACCCCTTTTATCATAATAAAGCCTCACATTTAACTTTTTACAAAACAAAGATTTTTCTTTTGGGTAGAAGTTCTCAATATCTGCTCTTTATATTGAGGGACTAGGAGCTTCATTCATTTGCTTATTAAGCAAGAATTTATTAAACAATAATTTACCAGATTTATGCTGAAAATTTGGGATATAAAAATGAATTAGAAATAAAGCCCATGTCCTCAAGGAGCTATCAATGTCATAGAAAAGGTATATGAGAGGGGCGCCTGGGTGGCTCAGTCGTTAAGCGTCTGCCCTCGGCTCAGGGCGTGATCCCGGCATTCTGGGATCGAGCCCCGCATCAGGCTCCTCCACTGGGAGCCTGCTTCTTCCTCTCCTACTCCCCCTGCTCTGCTTGTGCTCCCTCTCTCTCTGGCTGTCTCTCTCTGTCAAATAAATAAAATCTTTAAAAAAAAAAAGGAAAAAAGGTATATGAGAAAGGAATTGGTACAAATATAATGATAATTTGGGGTCCTAATACAGAAGACATTGAAGTTTAGGATATCAATATATGAGATTTAATAATATGCAAATTATAAATAATTAGGATACTCCAAGGTGGGGGGGGTTCCTAGCTTAAGAGAGATAATTTACTATGTGATGTCAGTTTATATAAACAACTAAAATTGTTAACATGAATATAAGACTTTCTCAGTCTGTATTAATACAGTGAGCAAGTTAGTCAACCTACTATTCAACCAGATTTTTTGTTCACCTGAGTGGATCTTTTGCCACAGTGTAATCACCACCGCCTTACAGCTCCTAGTGATTTGGCTACAAGAACACTTGCTGGAGTTTGTGTGTCACTCAGGATGTCTCCAGCCTCTGCCCTTCTGCCCGTTCTAATGACCACGCTCAGCAAGCAAGAGCTTTCAAAGGAGACTCCACTAATTAGCTTCGTTGATATAGCATCTGGTAACTGGTTGGTGGGATAAACAAAAAAGACTCCTGAAGTGAAGGCTGGAGAAATGAATCCTCCAGGCCATGGAGACCAAAATGAAATTACGAACATGCAACCCAAAGCCATGAGCAGCTTGATCATGTACATTAGCCATGTCTTTACATTGCTTGGCAGTAAATCCTGGGCCAACATGTGGATAATTGGAGTTACACAATGCTCAGCCCCTCAATTTGGCATCAGTTTCATAATATAATAAAACTTATCATTTGTAAGCCTGTCTGCTTTTTGAAAAATAAAACCGAGAACAATTTGATCTGTCCTGCTACAGCAGACACTGATGCAGGTGGCTTAAAAACAAAGCATTGAATCAGGCAGGGTTTTACTTAAACTACTTGATGATTCATCATCCAGCCTCTGCTCATTGTCAATTGTGCCTCTCTGAGCTATTATTTATAGAATATTTAAAGAGCCTGGACTACATGTGCCTCTGTCTTAGGTTCTATTGTACTATAAATTATAGCTCCAATTTGTTTCAAATTCAGCATGGACTGTCAGGATACCGTGACTCATACTTTGTTCAAATGAATACTGTATAGTAGTTATACCAAAAAGCACTGTTGTCACTATTAATTTATTGGTAATTCTGAAGTGTTTCTAGACTACAGTTTTGTCACGTTTTGACCCCATAAAATCATTCTACTCCTACATTTCCTTGTTTTTTTTTAAATTAAAAAAAATTTTAAACAGGGCAAAATTTAATCAATGGTTTAATGAACACTGTGTAGATTTTGGTCTCCTATAATGACCATTGCTGTATGAGACTGCTTAGGTTGACACAACCCTTTCTCCCTGAGAAAAGATCAACATTTGTGGTATTCCCTTAGTAGAGACTACATAGATTTCTTGGATCACATTCTATATCCTAAGTCATTTTTTCATAATCTATTAAAAACAAAGCAAAATAAATGGCATGAAAGAAAGGAGAGCTTAATTTTAAATGACAAAACCATGAGGACAGAATTTTTTACTTGACATGCTTATCACTTAATAAATTCAATTAAATTGTTAATTTACTTTACCCCATAGGCTCCCTGAAAGAACAGTCTTGTCTTCATCACTGTACCCTCAGCCTTTAACCACACAGAAGGGCACAATAAAGATTGGTGGCAGGAATTGATTCATGAATGAATGATCCAAAAGACAGGTTATGGGGCTAGATCATTGGAAGGCTGGAGAAAGTTAGAAAAATAGTGAAGTATGAAAATAGGGCTGTAAAATATAGAGA
The DNA here is from genome assembly GCF_002007445.2 of Ailuropoda melanoleuca. Taxonomy (NCBI): domain Eukaryota; kingdom Metazoa; phylum Chordata; class Mammalia; order Carnivora; family Ursidae; genus Ailuropoda; species Ailuropoda melanoleuca. Next base: position 52,107,312 of record NC_048232.1, read on the forward strand.
AGAGCCGCAATTGATAATATATATATTATCAATGTCAGATTCCACCACCACCTAGTTCATTTGGGTTGCCATAATGAATTACTAGATGAACACCCTTCTTCTTGCTGTGTCCTCACATGGTGGATGGGTCCAGAGAGCTCTCTGGGGTCTCTTTTATAAGGGCACTAAGTCCATTCATGAGGATTCCACCCTCATGACCTAATATCACATTGATGATTAGGAATCCAAAACATGAATTTTGGGTAAACATTCAATCTGCAAGAGCAACCTCAAAATGAACATCCCCTTCTCAGAGCACATATCGCTCATGTGCTATTATACCCAGTAGAGTTATTTGTTACAACTCCAGAGGTACTTAGATGGAGTTTGTTCATCTTTTCGTTTCCAACACAGAGTATGGCACATTAATAAATACTCAGAGCATTTATGGATGGACTGAAGCAGTATGTACACAGTATCATCATCATCAAATTCTAAAGTCTCACCCAGTTTAGAGAGAGTTGAGGTGTTGTGTTGAGAAATTATGCGAACTGCATAATCTAACAGAAGCAATGCCTGAAAGAGTTTTGGCATCCAGCAAACACAAATTTCAATGAAATCTGAAAATTCAATCTACAGTATGAGGTGAAGAAAGCACAAATATGCTTTGCCAGAGGGAAAAGGCTTTTTGAAATTTTTCATTAAAAAAATCAAGAAGAAAAGAAGGTAGGGCATGGAGAGGGAGAGTAGGAAGTAGGGAATACATGGAAGGGACGGAAGACAGTGTCTCTGATTTTTCATTAGGTCTAGCCTCGTTTGCTTTGGGCCCCTAGCCAGGGATGATTTTTACACCTATTCAAATTTTAAAACAATCCTTAATGATGTTTCAAAGTCCACTAATATTTTAGTCATATTTTAGGGTCTATAATATGCAAGACAATTATTCAGCTTTACATGGCAAAGACACTTAATAGAATTCTTGGACTGCTTAGAGAATCAGAGAAACATTTCCTCTAGCTACTTCATTTGTGGCCTTAGAGAAATAAATGCATTAATCTGCAATTAGATCATGTCATCTTTCAGGATGTTTAGCTAAGGTGAAACGTGTAATTAGACATTTTAAATTGCATGTCACCTCCACCCACAGGGTTGACACATGTTGTTTTCTCTTTGGTACAGTTCTGTGTAAGGATTCACTCAGTATATCCAGAAGTCACCTTGACCATGAAAATAAGGCTGCTGCAAATTACAGTTTCAGAATTAAATCAAATATTATCTTCCATTATTTGTGTATTCCAATTTAAATGAGCATGCATTTGATAAATAAGTTTTTTCTTTTGACTTATTAATTTAACAAATTTTATATTTGAAACCATAATTAAATTATCAAAATAATTAAAAAAATAATGAATGACAGACTTAAAAATGCTCTTATATATACCCTGAATAGCTTCTGTTATGGCAGGAACATACATGGGAAGATACATAGATATCTGTAGAGAGAAATATAGAGATGGTAATATATGTAACTATCCTCTTAATTTTGAACCCAATTCAGTTTCATCAGTTTGTTGTACTCATGATAATTGTCCTAGAACATTTTTTAAAATAATGGCATGTTTGTTATTATAAATAACTTTAAATATGTATTTTTCATTGGGGATTTTGTTAAATACTAGCATGTGGAGGAAGAATAAAAGGTGTATTTACTGTTTCGTATTTCTCTATTCTTTTATTGCAGTGTTAATCAGGAATTTAAATTCTATTTTGGGGCACAGTATCGTGAGTACTATGTGAAAAGGAAGTGATGATGGAATTTTTATTTTAGTGTTAACAACAGTTTTCAAGGGAGCTAATTAAAATCTTTATCTGAACCCTGAAGATGGGAAAACTGTGTGAATGCATGTGCTGAGTTCATATGCCTTTGAGATTTTCTTTTCAATTTTATAATTTCCCATTTCTATTTTTTTATCCTTTCTCCTGTAAAAGGAATATTTCTTTATATCATCAAATGCTATTTCAATTTAAAGTGACAGTTAAACAGAGTTTCTAAGATATTTTGAAATACCTTACAAGAGAAAAACATAGTTTTTCAAGAGTTTAAGAATAATTCCGAAGTCCTGTTTAGTCTCGGCCAGCTGCTATACGATATGTTATATTGAGGGAGTGTCTAGATGATCAGCAGGACCAGAATCCAGAAGATGAGAAAAAAATGTTACTTAATTTTCAAGCACACCATTCAGGTTTCGTTAGTTTATCTTGAGTGGGATAATAGTGGTTGGACCTCAAGGACCAATAAATGCTATTTGTCAAGGAGGGGTTTAGTTGGTATTATTGAACTGCACCTTAATAGTGACCAGAAAACAGGAAGAAAACAATCTTTCTTTGTCCTCTAGTTTTATGGGACTATGCGTTTTATTTTCTGGGAAGGTATTATGTGTGTGCGTGTGGGTAAGTATAGATTGGGGTAGTGTAAGAGGCCAGGATGTGTGGGTAAGGACGGAAACTTCTATAATATGGAAAACTATGATGAAATGAAGTTTCTTTACTCTATATTGAGTTTAGGTCTTATTTTTCTGAATGAAAACATACTGTGTAGTGATTTGGGAGGGAGTATCTTAGTAACAATGGAGTACTAACACTGATGAAGTGACTAGTAGTGTGTATATGTTTTTAATATTTCACACAAGTGAAATAACATTTTGAGAAATATTTGGAACGATTCAACATAATGCATTAATATAAAGTATAGAGTCAAACTGGAGGCACACTGAATTTGAATCCTGGCTCCTCCACCTGTATTTCGTGATGAGCAATTTATTTAATTTCTCTGAGTCTCAGTTTTCCCCTGTCTGTAAAACTGAGGATAATAATAGCATCTACCCCACCTGAAAAGATTTTGTTGTTCAGAATCATGAAGGCCATTACAGTAAAAAAAGCAACAATTCTTAATTTTTTTTTTTTTTTGCTAAATACTGATCACTGGTTAAATAGGCTTGAAAACCAACATCAGAAGTCATTTCTCTAGTGCTAATTATAAATTTGTTTTGTACTTTGTAATCTCTTACATTTCCTTAAACTCTGTCTTTGCTCTATTGAATGTCATCGCCTATAGACCAACAGCACATCTCTCTCTCCATAGCTGCACCTGCGTAGCAAGCACAGTGCCAGGCTCTTGATAAATGGTGGTTGAATGGTAACGAATGAAATGTGTCATTCCATTTCATTTCTATTTTATCGTGATTATTTAATTTTAAGGAGTAATAAAATTGATATTAAGACTCTTACAGTGAAGGTACCTTTGTGGGAAACCAAGGAGTTGAGGTGACATTGAAGAGTTACATAGTTGGAGAAGGAAATTAGCACCTGGACACAACTCAGGTCTATGGAAATTGGCAGCTGTTGTAGAGATGTATACATTATCGACATCTGCTGACACGTGCTAAATACACTATCAAGTGTTCACTGATCAGTTCTTTACCTTACTGAAACCACTGCCGATTGACAACTTCATTAATAATTAAATTAGAAAACCAAAGGTATAAGTCAAACAAATGGAAAAAACCCTTACATTATGTAGCAAGCTCTGTAGGAGATAATTGTTTATTCAAATGCTACCATATTTCATATTTCATTGATAAGCAAGAGTCTGCTGTTGATGACTTTTGGTATCCAGATGTAAGAATCCTGGACTTATTAAATTATTTTGAAATTCATTCTGCATATCAAATCTTATACTTCATAATTGTGTTCCTTCTTCTATCTATATGGCCTGCTTCTATTTTTTGATTTTCTGCTTAAAAACTAACAGGCCTCCTTTCTTTGGACCACTTAGCTGATATTTTAAAACTCTTATGGAAACCCATCTGGACCCCAAAGCCCTTCCTGACTAAAGAGAAAAAAATCAAGTAGGAAACCCAGATCAGTGATTTCAATGAAAATGTCTTACAGAGTGAACATGAACTCTACCTCAGGTCATTGTATCAGAGGACCAGGGAGATAATGCCACAAAGAGATCTCCTATTGAAAGTTGTATATACTCCGTTCTACCACGTGTCCAGTGATTGAAGGAAAGCAATGGACATTCTACATAGTTTGTCTATCACTCGTCATTGGAGACTATGAGAGTGTACCTTGATTATTGGGAAGAATAATATTTGTAGGGTTTTCTTTTCTATTTAAATGAATATTTTCCTAATTTCTTATTCTACCACTTGCTGAAGCCCTTACCATACTTCAAGCATTGAGCTTAATACTATAATTGACAAAAGTCCTATGAAGTTGATTTTATTAATTATATTTTGCAACTACATGGGCCCGAAATGGTTAAGTACTTTGCTCATGGACACACAGTCAGTAGATGAGTAGAGCCAGAATTGGATCCTGTCTTTCTAAATAAAAAACCTATGTTTTTGCTTTTCTTGGGATTCAAAATACACTGAACTGGCCCAAATATGCTACACTTTTTCTTTGACTCAGATGAATTTGCAAGATTGTTGTGTACATCAAAAATAAAATACCAAAGATCTTAATCTTATAATAATCCTGCAAAATATGAAAAAGGAGTGACATTATACCGTATTTGGTTAAGAAATCATCTAATCTTTAAAATTAATTTACCCAAACTGTGTTTTTTATATTCTAACATTCAGATAACTTTCAAACATCATTCGAAACAACTTAGAAATTTCTTTTCCCTCAATTTCCTCTCTTATCCCCTAAATCCTTACATAGCTTCATTTGAGATCACAGCCTCTTTTAATTCTGTTCAAATTGTAATTTTCAAGGAAAAGAAAAACCACTTTTGAGTGTACCTTTCATCTTTCCTTGTGAAGAAAGTTACAGTTACAGATAAAGGTTTATCTCCCTTCTCCAAGAACCCTTCAATAAATGGATTATGCTTCTGAGGCCCAGGTAGTTCCAAACCACAACAAAATCACTGCACACAAGAGCAGTCACTTAGAAACCAACGAATCAATAGATATTTCAAATTTCTCTTTTCATTTCACAAATCTAAACACAGCAGAAGTTTGACAATCACTTCCTTGCCATTTCTTCTTCCGTTTATATATTCCAAGTTTATAATTACCTAGTCCCTACTAAGCAAGTTCAGACACATAGCAAAGATCATTCAGAATAGCACATATTATTCTTTCTAGTGACTGAGTTTTATTACTTGCAGCTATAATTTAAAAGAAAATACACTATGCTGTAATCTCATTTTGTATTATTTGTGTGAGTGTGAAAACATTCAAGATCCATTTAATATCGATTGAGAAAAATACTTAATATCTATAGGGCCCAAGAGTCTATTGTATATAATAATATATGTGAAATTGTTTTACATATGTATATATTTATTCTAAATATGCTAATTTCAAACTTTATTTTCTCAATTTTTTCAGCAAATGTTTCAGCTAATTTATTTTTTTTACGAACTGATACAAAGCTGTATGTGTTATCTAGTATCAGCTCCATTTTGTAGAATTTCAGTTGTGTTCAAAAAGTATTGAATCAGGGGCGCCTGGGTGGCACAGCGGTTAAGCATCTGTGTTTGGCTCAGGGCGTGATCCTGGCATTATGGGATCGAGCCCCACATCAGGCTCCTCTGCTATGAGCCTGCTTCTTCCTCTCCCACTCCCCCTGCTTGTGTTCCCTCTCTCGCTGGCTGTCTCTATCTCTGTCAGATAAATAAATAAAATCTTTTAAAAAAAAAGTATTGAATCAGCTGGAAGAAAGATTTTCTTATAGAATTTTATTATAAATAAGTTTATAATATATTTAATAACTACAAATAAGATATTTTAAATGTTTACTTATAGTTATTGATGTGATCTTAAGAGTAATTATAATTAAGTGTGATTATAATTAAAAAGCATCCTTACATAAAGACATCGATTTTATTGTGTTTCAAATGACCTTTGATCCTTCTGCACCCATCTGTTACTACAAACATGTTGCTTATGAACTGATGCTCCTACCTTCTAAAGAAATTTTTCTACATGAACACTAAGAGAGAGGTTCAAAGATGCAATAATTTTGATGCATAATTCTTACAAGAGGCTCCTAAAAAGAAATAATCAAACATCTAGGTCTATACTTATTACAGAACAACAGATGTCAGGACTTCTTTAGAAAATGTGGGCCCATCACAGAATACCGCTGGTTCTACCCTATCTCAAACTAATAAAAACTAATAAAAACGCAGTTGTAATGCAGCTTCATAAGCTCAGTAGAGAAGTGAGATAACAGTTGGAAATGCTTCTGTGTCCCTTCCACTGTAAATGCATTTGAATGTTCTGTCATGATCAGGGAGGCCACATGAAGTGATTCTGTTTCTGAGGAATGTAGTTCTAAAAAGTATGGCTACAGGATTCAAAAAACAAAGAAACACTACTGTTGATTTGAAAAATAGAAAGCCAGAGTTGGGAAGAGCTGCAATCCTTTCTAAAGTCTTACACTTATTTTACAGTCTAATAGTCAATATGTTAGTAAAGAAACTTAATAAATATGGCAACTTTACTGCATGTATGCTTTGTTGAGAGTTTTGCTGGTCATAAAAGAAGGCAGAATAGGAAATCTTAACTATTTTGTATTTTAACCCTGTTCTAATCCATTCTTTTAGATTTATTTCTAATCTTTAGCCTTTCCAGAGTTTCTCTTAAGTACTTTAAGTAATGGCACAAATTTTAGGGAATTTAAAAAATATTTTCTACTGTAACTTAATATGTACAACAATCTGGCAATACTAGTGATCTGCAAAGTCAACGCTCAGGTCTTGAGTGGATAAATACGTTTAATAATTTGGAAAATAAAAACACCTTTCTGAATCATTTTTGTCACCTAGTTCTTTATTTTAAAAAAGAAGTGAGATCATTTAACAACTAATAAAACCATTTGGTGAGGTAGGTGTAATGAACAGATGTATTAACATGTTCCCTGCCTCTGGGACATCACACTCAATTGGAAAAGACCAGCAAGGAAAGATGCCAATGGCGAGCGGTACCATGAGTATCACATTGAGAGGGGGGTCATGGGAAGCTCTGGAGTACACAGGAGTGACTCTCACTTAGATCAATAGGGTTAGGGATGGTTTCTGTGAGATGTGAATTGGAATGAGGTACACTTCTGAAGAATTTCAAATGAGGAAAAGGAGTCTAGATAAAATTTTTAAAGAAGAACCTGCTATAATTTTCTCTGTAGAACTAAATACATTAGTTTATACTTGATCTACAAACATTTCTTTTAGCCCAATGGTCTGTGTCTATGTACACATACTGGCTAAGGCACAAGTAATGGCAGAAAGCAATACAAAACTATTGGAATTCTACTTTTTGTAGCCCCATATAAATTTGTCATCTATTAATTATCCAAAGTTTTCTTCAGAGATACTAATATTTTCATTCTAGTTCTCTGAAGTTCTGCATTTCTATACTCAAAGTGCCCATTGTGTGGAATTTCAGTATTTTTTGTTGTCTCAAGATTGCTCTTTCAAGCTTTAAATAGCTGTCACTAACCTTAAATTCTAGTGATTCAAGACTGCTGCAAACAAGTTCATGTTGACCCAGTAGACTGCCTTTGTGTCTTTATAGATGTTGATTATATCCTTTTTGTTTTTCTAAATGGGAATACTGTCTTTGCAACCATGTCTTCCAAAGTAGTCTGCTCTTTCTCTGAATCACAAGCAGTAGGTCATATAAGAAAAATGAGAAGGTAGTTGTAGGCTACATTGCTTAAGTAATGTAATCTACAAGTAATCTAATGTAACCTACAAGAAATCTAACGATAACTTGAAAACTATTTAATTAGCAGGAGGACACTTAGCACCAGCTAAAATGATCATCTTTCTAGAAGACATAAGCTATATAATTGAACTGGAATAATCGTGGGCAATGAATGCATTGCTTCCTTTTCGGTGTGGCATGCCATACTGGGTTAAGTGGACGTGATCATTTACTATGTTACCTGATGTTGTACTTCCGCAACTTCAGTGTAAAACCTTTTGACTCATATTACTCAGAACCAATCAGAGACTGTGTGATACTGTTACATTCCCATAGTTTTGTTAGAGGAAATTATGTGACATTCAAAAAAAGTGTACTGAGATGAAAGTATCAGATTGTGTTTTTTGTTTTATAGGCTTTTTTTTTTTTTGTAGTGGGGGAATTTTTAAGTTTCATTAGTTTGATTTTGCTTACTTCATACTTTTGGACTGTGTTGATATGGACTGTGCAGAAATTTGAGTCACATAATTTAGGGAATTATCTCAATGAGGTTACATAATAGATATGCATACATAGAAATTAGAGAATTGTTACAAAGATTAAGTAACTTAATACAGGGTGAAGTGTTTACGACACAGCCTGGCACACAGTAATTACTCGATAGCATTTTTTTTTGGGGGGGTTTATAATTAGTATCACCCAGAGGCGAATTACCTTTATTTTTCTCCATGCAAGCTACCCTGGGTAGCCTATAAATGATCAGTAAAAATTGAGTGTCACTATTAGAAAACTAGCTTACAGTTTATGACCTAACTACAACATCAAGTAAATATGTCAGCTTTGCAAAGAGATTAGAAAAATGTGGTGAGTGGATATGTGTGTGTTTGTGTGTGTACATTTGTGAGGGAAGGGGAGAGAAGGGGCCTATATAGGATATTCTAATGGCAAGCAGTCCTTAAAACTTAAAAAAAAAATTGGTTTAGAAGAACAATGAACTTGGTTAATTGGCATTAGAATATTTATTTCTATAAATAATGTATAACTTATCCATTATTTTTTTTTCTGAAATCTATTCACCATGCCATAGCCAAAGTGGTGTTTTGAAAATTCAACTCTGATCAAGTTACTACTCCACTTAAACCTTTCTGATGATTTTATAAAGTACAAGAAAAAAGTCCAAAATCATTGCTAATCACATTAAGGTCCATATTCCCCTTACCTTTCCAATCTTATGGCTCCCCATGCCCCCTTTGCTCTCTTTGGTAAAGCAGTCTTGGTTATATGCTCAATAACTTCAGAACTTTACACATGCTGAACCATTTCCCTGGAACACTTTTCCCTCCAAACCTTGCCCAACTAATTTGTATTTATAATTTTGATCTCAACACATAGTAAGTGCCCATAAATATATGTAGCATGAATGAAAAAAAAAAGAACCATTATTTGAATGTGAATTTTCTCAGAAGCTCCATATTAAAGGATAATTTGAAAACTTTCATTAGTCGTTTTCCCTCTAAATGAATTATATTAAAATAAAGTTCAAACTCAATTTCAAGATTCCCTTCTTTTTATTCAGATTCATGTATCTGAATTTTTAAAAGATTCTTACCAGGTTAATAGAGAAAAAAAAAAAAAGGTCCCTTATCTGCTACTATATTTGTTTTCACATCTAGAGTTAATTTATAATAAAGGGGGAAGGAGTTTATATATCCTCTCTAGAATTTTGGGAGATTTTGAGATAAGGCCCAAACCTTAGCTCTCCAAAAATGGAATAATTGCACATACCAAATCTATATTGAATGTCCACAACAGTAAGTGTGCTGTACATGGCATAAAAGCTCTTTCATAACTTTTGCTGTAAAGACGTTATGAAACTATGACCATATATATGTGTAAGCTTTATAACATTAATCTCCTGCAATTGGCCCAGTCCCCTCCCATAGCAACTTAAGTTGTTTACAGTGAAGAGCTGTGAGAAAAAAGAATTCCTTTGGGAAAAAAAAATGTTGAAGTCCCAAAGCTGATGAGTTTTCTATTGTTCTTAGGGAGGAAGAAAGAAAGGAAGATGCAGCCTCTGAGCTTTCCTCTATATGTAACAGTGTTGTTGTTACCAAATGAAGAATTTAGAATTCTATACAATTCCAACATAATGATATGAACAATGACAAGATTTTATTATTAATACTAGTAATGCCAAGAAATTCTGATATTCTATGGAGGAAAATTATTTCACATGCACTAGATAAAAGGGAAACAAGACCCAATCTGAAGTGAGAAATTATTCTTCATGTTGTATCTAAACTTTAAAACATTGCTCATAATTTCAAAGCTTTCAAGAATTTACTATTCATTTTTATCTCCCTCTGTTTGTTAGCTTCACACCATCTTGAAAAAAAAATAGTTTGACTTACTTCTTAGAAAATAGGAATTAAATATTGTGGGATTTTTTTTAAGTCTATAAGAGATGTCTTTTTTTTAATTCTTGAAAATGCTAGTCAATATATATCCCAAATGTCCCACACTATTCATGTCCTCTGAGTAAGGGTTAGCAGCTCACCCATAAAAGTATTGCTCTGCCTATTCTCTATGCTATTATGTAGCAGTGCGTTTTATTCCGTTGCCCATTCCGTGTTCTCCCTCATTCTGCCTCTGAAATAACTCTTCCAAGAGATATTCTTTGAATCTCCAACTTAACTTAGCTTATTGACATACTCTCTACTTTTAGAAGTTTCTTCTGTTTTGTCCTCTAACATAATTCTCTGTCCCTTTGACTGAATCTTAACCATCGTATTAAAAGTTGGTGTTCTCTGCCCACCTTGTATTAAATGTTGGTGTTCCTTAAGAATACTCAGCCATTTTCTCTTCTTACTCTTTATATGTCCCTGGGAGATTTTAGCTCTGAGATTTTAGCTCAGATTCCCTCTAAGTTTTCAATTATATATGAACAATCCCAAATCTCTACCCTTAGCCTCCAAATCTGTTCTTTTTTTCCTTAGTTCTGCAAATTAGGGAGGGTAGTTAAGAGTATGGGCTTTGAAGCCAAAACACTTGGGTGCTAAGGGAGCCTTTATTGGTTGTGTGACCTTGAACAAGCTATTTAGTATGTTTGTGCCTCATTTTCTCATCGGAAAATATGGCATCTACTCCATAGTATGGTTAAAGAGCTAAATGAACTACATATGTAAAATGCTTGGAACAGAACCTGGCACATGGTAAGGGCTCTATTAGATTTCTTTTCATTGTTGTTATTACTGAGTGATCAGATACTTCGAACACAGGGAAATATAATACTGAATAAACAAGATACGACCACTGCTTTTCTGGAGCACGTAGTCTGTAATCCTCTATTCCTGCCTCCTACTAGGTATTTATGCTTGGTCAACCTGCTGGTATTTCAAGTAAAGGATAAATTGAAATCGAATACATGTTTCCCCTTCAACCCTATATCTAGTCCTAATACTATTTACCATCTTTAAAATGATTATCACAGGTGGGAAACAGCATTAGCCACTAGCCAGTGATCATATAGCTACTAAGTCCTAGAGCTGACACTAGAGCCAACATTGCTCTCTTGCCACTTAACCACATTATGCTCTGCTGTTTAAGACACCATGTTGCCTGGAACCTAGTAGATCATCAGTAAATATTCTTAAAAAAAATGAATGAAACCTTTATTAATTCAGAGGTCATATTTTTTGGCTATGTCTATTTTCTGTTCAGTTCTGTTGAAAGATAAAATAGTGGAAAGGAACCAGCATTTGCTGAGCACTAACCATTTACATATTTTAATTATTTGTCATACTTTATCTTATTCTATTCTTATAACTGGTACCATTATCACCATTTTAAAGATGAGAAAACTCAAGAGCTTAAAATTTTTCTCAAGATTTCTGAGCTAGTACATGTTAAGGTCACAGTTCTGTTCCAAGTCTGTCTAACTCTAAGGACCCACAGTCTTTCCATTACATCATCTTGATTTATTTTGCTTAGAAATCTGTAGAGAATAGTTTGCTCTTACGCCACATTTTTAGCTTTTCATAACATATATGTCAAAAATTTCTGTCATATTACTTGTTTCAGACAAGTCAGAATAAAAATATTCAAAGTAAGTCACCTATCTATTTACAGAGCCTTAGCCAGAAAACAGAGTTATGATCAAAATTCAAGCATGTGAATTAATCCCCTTTTTTATCTTTTGGATATGATACTGGAAAAAAGGATAATTCCTTTTGTGTTCTTTTTACACATAGGAAACACTCAAAAAGGTTATTCTTAAAAGCATTGTCTTACTCATAGGCACTGAGATAAATTTAAGTGAAATAATAATTGATTTCTGAATAACATGAATAGTAAGTCTACATATTTCTATTCTCTTTAATTTTTCCAGTGTACTACTGAACAATTATGTATTCTAACACTAAATACCAAGGATAATAAATAATAATAAATACTAGCCAATATTGAGCATCAACAATTAGGGACAATAATGTAGTGTTATTTTCTTAAGTCACAGTAGAGAAAGCATTTCAGCAAGCCTTATACAATGATGACATATTTTCTGAAAATGTCAATATAACAAACATTTATTAAGTGCATACTGTGGGCAAGGTGACCCTATGGAGGATATAAAAGGGGCTAAGATACCACTTTTGCCCCTGAGGAATTAATAATCTGATGGCAAAAACAGACGTGCATGCAATCAACTGCAGTATTTGGAAGAATAAAGTGAGTCTTTTAATAGCAATACAGAGTGCTCTGATAGTGTCGAGAGAGCAAGGCTGGAGGGCAGAGCGATGTGGAGCTTGCATTGAAGTGGCAGGATATTAAAGGGAAGACATCAGTTATGAAGCTAAAGCACATATAAACAATAACATGATAAGGGCCTGTAGCAGTTAGTGGACTGATGGAATAGAGGGAAAGCATACCAGGGACATTTCAGGGGAACAATCAATAATATGTGGCAATAAGATGTAGGAGTAGAAATAAGGTGGAGTCAAATATAAGTTTAAGTTTTCTTATCAAATACTGAGCTAGGAAACACAAAATAAGAAAAAGCTGTGAGGAAGTACTCAACGTTTCTTTTTGAGGTTTGTGGGTTTCATATGCTAGCAGGACATTCATAAGTAGATAGTCATCAGGAGGAAATTTGGGTCTAGAGTATTGTAGAGAGGTCAATGCTAAATATATAATGTTAGGAATAGTCTGCAAAGCAGTAATATTTGAAACTACTGGAGTACATGCAAAAATACAGAAACAGTGGAGAGCTGAAGATAAAACCTTGGAATTAGACATGGGTAAGATAAAGGAAGAGTAAGCAGAAACAGACTTAAATAAAATACTGAAGTACCACAAAAACAAAATGTGCATTGACACAGAATCAAAGCTTTATGATAGTAAAAATGGTCCTCGACAATCTCAATGATGTTGAGAAATTGAAAACAGACAACTAGGTGTTGGATTTGACAGTCTTGAGGTTCATAATGACTGTAGTAGAATGAATGGGGAAGCCAGATTGCCAAAGATTTAATACCTATATGGAAGTAAATGCAGAAAAGTTTACTATTAAAGCTTTACAGTAAAGAAGAGAAAGCTGAGCATATAATTAAAAGGGTAGTTGATGTGGAATTAATATTTTGGCTTAGTATGAAGAACATTGAACATGTTTGTAAACTGGTAGAAAAGAGAAAAAGAAAAGAATACGAGTAGGATTCTCAACCCAAGATCCATAGAACAGGAGTCTCTTTGGAGCTCAATTTGGTTTTGATCTCTTTAAAACACAAGCGATATATTGAGTGCATGTGAAATTTTTTAGAAGAGCCAGAAGATTCTCATAAGGATCCATACTCCCCAAAACCCCCCAAAAAGAAACTTGGAATATCTGAAATATACAGAGGGAATATTTTATGGGCAATACCCAAGAAAACAGGAGGAAGTTAATTTGAGAAGATATGTATTCTCTTTCATTAAGAAGCTAATCTGTGAATCTCATAGTGTTCCATGTATATTTATAATGAGTTTGAAAAGAGTTACTAGTATGATCTCTTAATTTACTCTGAATTCTGAAAGGAAATAGATCTAAAAAGATCTTCACCATATGCATTATTTCAATAAATGGTTACTGAGCCTCACTTGTCCACTCTGTGGCAAGCTTAGTACAGGGTAAACTCAAAGAATTAAGCAGGACACCTAACCCAGGACATCTCAACTTTATGGGGACTATGACAGTGTAGGATTCAGTAATATTTTTAGCAGACATAATATCAAAGCTTAGACATGAAGAATCCATCCATTCATTCAACAAATGTTTATAGAATGCTCAAAAGGGCTGGATACCGTCCAAGGTGCTGCTATCATGGTATAAATAAGATAAAACTTCCTGTCTTCATGCGTTGTAGCATGGGGGAAACCAAACAAACAAATGGACAAATAAATTATATAATGTCAGGTGGTAGTAAGTGCTATAAAGAATATACGGGGGAAAGATACAGTGACAAGAGAAGACTTCCCTACAAAGGCAACATCTGATAAGAGACTAGACTAAAATGAGGGAATAAGCCATACAAATATCCAGGAAAAAAGTATGAGGCATACAGTAAACAGCACGTGCAAAGTTCTTGGGTAGGAACAGGGCTTGTTGGGCTAGAGAAATTGCCAATATGTCTAGAGCAGACTGAGGAAGACAGAGAATGGTGGATGAGGTGAGGAAAGGCCACCTAGGACATAGTAAGGAATTAGAATAGGACGCGGTCCAGTGAAAATTAAAGAGAGCAGCTTAACTTATTTCAGAAGTTCAATTTGACTATGACATAAAAACTGAGGGAAGCATGGGGAAACAAGGTTGGAGAAGTTGGCAGGATCCAGAAAGTAAAGAACCTTCTAAGCATAAGGAATTAAGACATCGTCAGAGCAAAAGTGAGCCTTGAGGATTTTAAATGGGGGAATAACATAGTTCATCAGTTTTGCATTTTCGGTTTTACATTTTCCCTGAATACTTTATGAAAAATGCTTTGGCAGGGATTCAGGATTGTCTTTGAGGAAGAAAACCTCTAAGTTTCCCCAGGCTCAATGTCTTGTTCTTTAAACTAGTACCCTTTCTGCTAATAATGGGACTTGTTATATATTCAAGTATTTGGAGGAAAGTAATCTGATATTGCTGTGTCGTATAGATTGGAGGCAGAAGATTATTCCAGAGGGGTTGTAGTAATCCAGTGATAAGGTGATAAAGACCCAAGTTGGTGGTCTCAATCTATTAATGGTGGAAATGGAGAGAAAAAGGCAAGATGCTACTGGAGACATTAAGAAGAAAGAATTGATAGATTTGTGGCTGGTTATAGAAAGAGGGAAGGAAGAAAAGATGACTCCATACGATGACAAAAGTAACCGTCATTTGTATTTGTGTGTTTACCCCATTGTAAATCAACAACAAACTCAATCTAAATGAATAAATGAATGAACACATGACCAAATGAGAAACAGAGGAAACAAGGCTGAGGGAACTGGTTTTAGTTTGGGCATTTTGAGTTGGAATACAGAGTACAAAAATCTGCCTAAATTAAAACAAGCCTTCAGCATATAATGCCCACCCTATACTATTTCAGCAGTATAATAAAAAAAATAAGCCGATTTAACCAGGTATTTTTATATTTTGGTCATTTGTTGAGAAATATAGCACAGTGTCATGTCATTGATCATTAGCCTAAAAGCGTGATAGCTGGGGATCAAATCTCAGCTCAACCTCTCACTAGTGCAACCCTGATCAAGTTATATAGTCATTCTATTCCTGAGTTTCCCAATCTGTAAAGTAGAAATAATAGTATTATCTTCCTCATAGAACAGTAAGGACTTCATAAATGATCCACTAGCCTTCAACCACATGCTAGAAACCTGAGGTTTGTAGAGCAAAAACATTACTAGATAAACTAATTATCCAAGATTCTCAACCAAGAGATATCTCTTTGTACAAGACACTGTATTGACTACAAAGCTTCAGACTGAAATAGTTATATTCTAATATAGTAAATTTAGGTAATTACTGACATTTTTTTACTTTGCATTTGCTAGGAGTTTTCAAAATAAACATTTCACTGATTTATACATACACATTTTAAAGAGCATGAAAAGAAAGTCTGTTTTTAGTTTTAGTCATTCTAAAATTTCATCTCTATTATAAACAAATGATTCAGTCACTAATTGGGCTTTAAAAAAACTTTGAATAATATAAAAGTATACGATAATAAATTTAAAAATTGGTAATTTGGGGCGCCTGGGTGGCACAGCGGTTAAGCGTCTGCCTTCGGCTCAGGGCGTGATCCCGGCGTTATGGGATCGAGCCCCACATCAGGCTCTTCCTCTATGAGCCTGCTTCTTCCTCTCCCACTCCCCCTGCTTGTGTTCCCTCTCTCGCTGGCTGTCTCTATCTCTGTTGAATAAATAAATTAAAAAATCTTTAAAAAAAAAATAAAAAAATAAAAATTGGTAATTTATGAAGTTTAGAATCAAAAGTTTGTGGATACTATTACATGAACAAGCTATTGCAATAGAGGCTTCCTTATTCTATTGCATTATACTTGCTATGTCTGGGTTTTCTCATATCTGGGTTCTTCTGACACTAATAATAGGATATAAAAATATAGGATGTGCTACATATTTTGTTCAAAATAAACTGTTACATCATGAAGTACACTTTAAAAATTCTTATAATTTAAATAATTTGTTAAGATCTTTTTTCATCAAAGTATACAATCCTTTCTGTAAATTATAAAACTTTTTATAGTGGCCTAACTATAAATAGCTCTAACCTAACTTATTTAGTCCTTGCTCACATGAAAAGTTAAAATTTATCAGATAATAATATATAACCATTCTACCATCAGTATACCCTGCTTTCTTTATTGTAGTTAGTTTTTCATGCTTTTGTTGCCTTGTTATGGAAGTTTATATCTTTTACAATTTCTTGCATTTAAATACATTTTCTAAAGTATTTACTATGTTATATTTATTTATGCCTTTATTTTTGTATTTGGCACTCCCAACACTGGCACTCAAAATATGTATTGATATAAAGGAAAAAAGAAAGGAGAGACAGAGGGCAAGAAATAGGGGAAAATGAATTAATCACATTTTTTGCCCTCAAGAGACTTAGATGCAATGTAAGGATATATGGCATGTGCATTAAAAACTATGAACAATTTGTACTGTGATGTACACTTCAATATACTGTAATTATATTTCTATACAGCATTTAAGAATAAGAATGGGAACCTGTAGGTCGTAGTGTTTTCAAATTTAAATTTGTGTTAACTTTATATTAAAAAGAATAATTTTATCAATAATGAGAGTCCCAATAGGACTTAGTATGTGCTAATATTTTAATTGAATTAATTGATCCAATCCTCTCAACGGTAATACTGGAGAATTATTATATCCTTTTTTTTTAGATGAGGAAATTGAGGAATATAGGTAGGAAATACTGGAGTCTGGATTTGAACTCAATCTGTCTGATGACAGACACGATGACAAACAAAAATAAGTCTTTGAAAGATCAATTCAGTCCTTTCCTGTAAATAGCACTCAAAATTTTTTATACAAGATTCCATTCATTTTTTCTTAAATTGAATTTATAGTAAAATAGTAGTTATACATAACTACATAATGTTATTTAAAATTATTAAAAGTTTAAATTTATTAACAGCATGTTAATAAACTATGCTTGATCAAAAAATTAAAAGAGTACCTTTTGAAACAAACAACTAAAGAAAATCTAAGAACATATCAATGTTCTTCTAGTTCTACATTTTCTATCTCTAGGTTTCTAACCTTGCCTACAAATTATTGTTTATTCTTTTTCTCCACTCTACTCATAGATAACAGAGTGTCTGCTAGAACTTGAGCAACTGATTGCTGTGCAGAGTACATTTTAAATCTCTTGGTTTACTCAATCCAACAATTATTGCTAAATTAAGCTGTGACTGACTCAGTGCTATAAAATTAATTACTTTGCCTTTAGTCTCCTAAAACGAATTTTGTATACACACACCCACACACACACCCCTAATACATAAATATACCTGTCTCTCGCTCTCTCTATATAAATATATAGACAGACACGCATGCCTATAGGTACTGCATTTAATACTGCATTTAATAATGCATTTTTATATATACATATATAAACACACCTATATATAATGCATTTAATAATACATTACACACACACACACACACACACACACACACACACTTTCCAGGTCTATATGCTTTTCCTCAATCAGTTCTCCTGATTTTTACCTGCACTTCAGATCAGAGCTCACCTATATTCCAACAATGGTCAACTGTTGCTAGTGTTGCTTTTGTTAAATACCTGGTAGTTAATATACCACTAACAATGGTCAATGGATCATGTGCATGTTGGCTAGTTTGAGCAGAACTTTAGATTTCTTTCTTAACTAAATTATATACCTTATATATCTCATAAAGCAGTCCAAACCTCTTGAATAATTTAAAATCAAACTTGAATATATTTTTCTTTTGTAAATTTATTTTCACTTGTCCCCACTAACAAAGGAATTGAGAAACTGAAGGCAATCAGTTGAACAAAAACAGGTTGTCAAAATTCGCAGTGTATTCTATGTTGAGACTTGAGAAAAAAAAAAAAGATGAAAGTAGATGCACTGTTTTGTGTATTAAATTTAACAAGAGAGCCAGGCTTTTGAAATTCACTTTTTCTGACTGATTCAAGAGAAAAGTTATATAGAATTTCTTGTGGCTTTCATCTCGCATTGACTAATACAGTAAAAGGATTTCTCCTTGACATTTTTGCCAAAAAAATCCTAATTCTAATAATAAATCAAACGCTTGTTTATCTAAGTATTTTAAGCTGTTTAACACTATACTCCTTGAGGGGCGCCTGGGTGGCACAGCGGTTGGGCGTCTCCCTTTGGCTCAGGGCGTGATCCCGGCATTGTGGGATCGAGCCCCACATTGGGCTCCTCCGCTATGAGCCTGCTTCTTTTTCTCCCACTCCCCCTGCTTGTGTTCCCTCTCTCGCTGGCTGTCTCTATCTCTGTTGAATAAATAAATAAAATCTTTAAAAAAAAAAAACACTACATTCCTTGAGAAAATAAAGCGCTATGTTCATTTGGCTTGGACCATGTGTTATAGCAAAGAAATACGAAATCTATGATGAAAAAGGCACTTTTCATTCGCTGGCTTGAAAATCAAGACATGGATGGCAGCTTTGACTATACTGCTAATAAGCTGCAAGAGCTTGGGCAAGTGAATTTCCATTTCTGGATATTTTTTAGGGAGGGATTATTGACCTCTTTTGAGAATCTGGTGAAAATCTATAAATATATAAATAATATATACAATTTTACATAGTATTTCAGGGAGTTTGCAGATTCTTGGAGCTGTAGTCGTCACCAAAAGGTAATGAAACTGAGAAATAGGCAATCCCTAAAGTATTCTTGCATTCTATATTTCAAACACAATTTGCAAACATTTTCTCTTAAATTATTGTCTTAACTACAGAAAAATTATTTTTCATTCAAATGGTTCAAGTAAAAGCCTAACTCTGCTGCTTTCTTCCCCACTTTTTGCCTTTGCTCTTTGCAGACAAGATTCTTCTATGCAAATATTCTATAGGGCATCTTGGCACAAGGGATATTTGAATGTAATTATTCTTTAAATTTTCATTTCCTGGGTAGTTTACTGGTATATCATCTGTGATCTTCTTATACATAAGGTCAAAAATCCAAGTAACGCGTCATAAACTAGTCTTTTATATTTTCTTTACCAAGATTCACTGGATCTTTTAACCTACATTGACTACTATGAGGTTAATTTTCTATGTTAAAGCAATGCTCAAATTAGGTTTTTAAAAATGACACTATAAAAAAATGAACAGACATAAATCAAAATTAAGAGCGTCATAAGCAAATAACCTTTGGCAGTTTTTCTTGGAAAACCATATCTTAAGCACGTTCCTCTAGATTATTTAAGATGTTTGGAATATTAAAGCAATTTATATCTAACCCAGTAAAATTTATAGCACATATGTTCAAAGAAAATAATTGCTAAATTAAGGAACCTCACTCTGTGGAAACGGTCTATTAAAATTCATATCTTACTTGTCTATGAATTTTTATAAAGTGATATCTGTGCCATAAGAATATAATCTTTTAATTTTATAAAATTTGAAGTATATACATTTGGTTTACAATATAGTCCTGTAAGTTCTCCTGTCAAATAAAGGGTGTAAGAGACTCTGTATCCATCTGTAATTTGATGATAACTAAAAGATCTATAGTTTTATGAAAATAGAGAATTTGCTGAAAAATGGATCTTACTCTATAATGACTGAACCTACAGTCTCAGAGATGTACATTAGTTAGGACAAAGCATTTTGCTTTCAAGTTAACCTCCTCACCTTTTATTTTTCATGTATTTGTTTTACCCAAACAGGTTTTATTTATATGTTTCTCATAAGCTACAACTCTAAAGACTGTTTTTAATGACAAATCACCAGGAGCAAATCACCAGGACAAATCATCATTTTCTTCATCTGATATGTTCCCCTTCACCATGCAAAATGACCTCATGTGAAAGTAACTCAGGGAAAATTAGAACACTAAATTACTGCTAGCATCGGGGAGGCAGTTTTCAGAATTATCCGTTCATTTGCACACTCAAGATATATTTGTTAAGCTACTATATTCCATATCAAAGGATGCCTCAGGCCCTGGATACTTATCAGTGAACCAAACAGGAAAAAAATAAAAAAATAAAACTATAACTCTCAGAGATTTTTGATGAGGTGGTGGTGGCAAGAGAAGGAAACAAACAAGCATATATGGATAGTATTAAATACTATGAAGAAAAACACAGTATTATTTAAAATAAAATTAACTAATTTCTAAATCAAAATGATAAATTTTACTTCTGAGAATAGATTTCTTTTAATCATAATGCATACCCCCAATCACCCTACTCTATTATTTGAAAGTAACTAAAGGGATTAGACCTTTCAGTGGCTTCCTGTGGTTCCCATACTAGCCTCCAGCCTTAATTAACACCCTCCATCCTTCTCTACGTGCACCATATTACAACCATATTGATTTTTTTCACACTATGTTGTTCCACCTTGAATCTACTCCTTTACCCTACCCCACCTCCAAATGTAGCTAATTCCTAAATATGATTGCTGCACAGAAGCCAACTCTGGATGAGTCTCCCTGCTTTCACTTTCCTAACATCTTTACCTGTCCTTTCAGGAACTTATTACAATTTCTATAATGTAATGACATAATGCACCTTGTGTATTTATCATCTATCTCTTTCATTAGCCTGTAAGCTCCATGGAATGAGGGGGAGGTGGGGCACTGGAGGCAGCTGCTTCTCTCCCTTGCCAATGTACTTTCAGTGATTTGCACCCTAACACAAAATAAGCATTTAAAAATTTTTGAGAAAAAGAATGATTTTCCATAAAAAGTATCTCTGGTTTACAACACATGGTTTTATGCAACACATGGCAAAGTGGATTCTGGTGAGAGCTGGTGATACCTTTTTAACCACGTGACTAAGCAAATGGTTCTAGTTGAATCTTGTGTTTTTAAATCTGTGTTACACACTGTTCCTGCCCTAGACTCTGCTGGAAGTCTACTGCTTGCTTTCAGGCTCATACTCTCAATGACAGATGGTTTTTAATCTTTGCTATTTGGCTTCCAGAGTGGGTGTATATTGCTAACTCTTGTATTTTCTCCAACATGTAGAAAATGATTCTGGTGGCCATGCTCTGTAAGGAATCAGATACTTTCTGGGCTCTATAGCTATGGGAGAAAGGTTTTAAATGCTTTCTGGTGGGAAAAGCCACTTTTTGCTTGGAATTATTGTTGAAAAAAATATCCAACTGTGAAAAGCCACAATTGTGTAAATCATAAAATAATTCAGGATTTTATTGTTTGATCACCTCATGCCCAGTACTCTGAAGAGTACACATACATGTTAACAGGAACATACAGTGTTGGTAATATTTCCTACATTTTTGACATGAAAAATTAGAATTCTCCTTGAGAATGAGAAGAATCCTTCCTTAGCACCTAGTATATTCTAAATCTCCATTGTGGCACTTAACAATTTTGTATAGTAATATTTTATTTCCACATCTAACTCTTTCCACAAGAAACTATCTTTTTTTATCCCTAAGACCTGGCCAAAAAAATAAGGGCCATGATAAATACTCAATTAATATTAATTGAGTAAATCACAGATAATAAATAAGTCCTCACATTGGAAACAGCCTGGGCTGGAATAGACACTCCCTTGTCTATTTCAACCAGGCAAAGATGGAGCTCAGAAGCCGCTCAGGAAATGATGTTCTCTTATGCAACATCTATTCCTTTAAAACAAGGACTAAGGTTTTCTCAAACCCAATAAGCCCTCAGAAGATTTTCCTACGTGGATTTATGCCAGAAGAATTCAGTCCATTAGTTGGCAAATAGGACTCCTTAATAACTGCAGAGGAACTATAAAATTCTATTCCGAATATAACGAAAGCTGCAGGGGATTGTGTATTCATTTATCGTGTAGTAGGAAAATTTGAATCCTCAAACAACAGGGTGTTGCCATGTTAGCTTCCTCTGGAGAATTGAAACCCAAACTGTAAAGAGAGCAGAATGGTCTGATTGGTATCAGAGCCACTGGAACCTGCAAAGCCTCCATTCTTAATTGGGACCAGAAAATTCAACTGATAACAAAGTCTCCCTACCTGTGTCTCTACATATGTGAAAGGATTATGCTACTTGATTTAGTATTTTGAGATCTCATATTCTAAAATAATTATTTAATAACCTGAAATATAAGGTAATAGGTTGCTTTATATCAAAGAATAGGTAAATGCAATATAAGTGTATTAAAACAGAATAAAAGGAAGAAAAGCAAAAAGAAAAGAGTGGGGGAAAAGAGAGAGAAAGGGTGGGAGGAAAGAACAAAGCAAGGAAGGAAGGGAGCTATTAAAATATTTCATCGAGCTCCTCCACGTCCCGGATGTTTTTGTATGTGCAGTATTTCAATGTCCTTCCTAGGTAAATAGCAAGCCTTTTCCTTTTTATTAGCACTGCTGCAGCTGCTGTTGCTTACAGAGAGATTCACAAATCAAAATAGATTCAGTTAGCTTTTCAATAATTCTAAAAGGTGGGGGAACATTGCCAGAGAAGGAGAGCACTCCAGTATCCTAACAAGGAGTCTTGTTAGCAAAACAAAGTGTGAATTGTTCAGAGATAATTCCCTGCGGTTGGTAATTCCACTGGGCTCCTCAGTGGCAGCAAGAGCTATTTCTCCTCAATAGACCAATGCCACTGAACAGAATGTGTCAGAAGAAATGCAAAAAAACTAGCTTTCTTGAAACATTTATTCTTCTAGATTTTTCTTTATGTCAGCATGATTCATACTTATTGGTTCTTAGCCTGGAGCACCTAGCACAACCAGGAATTGAGGAAGCTAGAGCAGAGTGTGAATAATGAATGAGCTACATAAGCAGAAGTCTATATACCCCATCAGTAGTAAAGGCAAGTGCAGAATTGCAGGCCAGCATGTTCATGGATTATTTCTATTATTTTCTCTCTCAAGGGAAGACAGGAAAACGAGAACCAGCAAGAGCTTGAGTGACAAACGCCAGGATTGAGATTGGAAGACAGTTCATTTGCCTATTGCTTCATTCCTTGAAATTGCGTTACAACTGCCTGATTAAGGTATATGGAAAAAACAGAAACTTTGATAGGTTTTGTGGATGCATCCTTCTATCCCCATACGTATCTCGTGATAGATGAGGGGGGAAAAGCATTTGTGTAGAAGACTGAAGGACTGTACTTCTTACCTTAAAAAGTGTTTTATGATATTAAGGGAAATAACAGTATTTTTTGCATCTTACTATTACTAGTATTAGTGCCCTTGAAGTGCTAGTTTACTTGATGGGGCACTGGCCACTTATATAACATTTGTGCTTTCTCTCACTTTCACTTTGTACTTCATCAAATCTGAAGTTGTCATGGTTCATTATCTGTAGATGATCTTGGGCAGCCTTGCATTCTAAAAGAATATGCCATGGCATCTGCTTCTGTGCTTTTGTGCCGTGCTGTACAGATGATATTTCAGCAAGAGTATTGGGTACGAGGGTGAGAGCGGAGGCAAGATTTGTCTCAGGCTGATGTTTCTTTGTGCCATACCATGTCTTCCTCTTTCGTATGTGCCTAATTCAGCAATGAAGTACATATATCACGTTGTGACTATTACATATGTTAGAGTACATAATTGGGGTTGTAAAATATATGCTTGAATGTCTTAACTAATGAATTCCATCAAATTCAATTACCATTCTTAGACTCTTCATTAACCAATCAAATTGTTTCTTTGATCTAAGTCATTTCTAACACACTTTCATAGACATAAACACAGCTCTATGAAGTAAATTGGAGCAATTAAATTATCTTACTAGGCATTATTTGGAGTCTCGTGTTACTGAAGTTTTGGATTCCTAAAGAATTGACTTTCACATTATTCTCACTGTATACAAGAGAAAGGATGTTAGAGTGTAAGACTGTCTTCAGGACTTTATTTCACTATTTGCATATTTACTCATTTTTCCTGAAGAAATTGGCTACTGTAGGTCACCAATACTAAAATTACATAGAAGTAAACCAACTCTTATAAATGTACGAACTTATAACACAAGCTATTGGACAGATTTATTTAATACCACAAGTCCTTCACCTTTTCAGAATGAACTGTTCAACACCGGAAGTTTCTCCTCTCTTTCATGCAGTATGATACTTTCGTGCAGAATCATAGCTGTTATTGTTGAAACATGCTTCTTTTCTAAATCTCATAATTTCTTTACATGGACTATTGAAGTGGTTCTGAAAATGCTTATATATCAAGAATCAAAAGTACTTCGTTTCCTAGAAAGGAATTGTCACAGTGCTAATGTATCATGTTATTTCAACAACTTTATTTTTTTTTTAAGATTTTTTATGTATTTATTTGACAGAGAAAGACAGCCAGCAAGAGAGGGAACACAAGCAAGGGGAGTGGGAGAGAAAGAAGCAGGCTCCTAGCAGAGAAGCCTGATGTGGGGCTCGATCCCAGGACGCTGGGATCATGCCCTGAGCCGAAGGCAGACGCTTAATGACTGCGCCACCCAGGCACCCCTATTTCAATAACTTTATAATGAAGGACATGTGCTAATGTTTTGGCAGTGTGGTTCTTACCATACAGTACTTAAAATTGTTCATAGAAGGCATTAAAGAAAATAAAGTAGAAATATTTTATCATTTATTCTTCAAATATTTTGAGAAACACCTGAAAATACAGCCTGAAGCCAACCTACAGAAACATTTATTTTTGGGTTTCATGACAGACTTACTTAAATTAAAATCTTTGGGATCAGGTCTCTAGAACCAGCATTTTAAATATGTATATCAGACGACTCCAATGAACTCCAAAGGCTAAGAACCACTACTCTACAAAATGAGAGAGTAAGGAAACAGCTGAAAAGAAAGCATGATAAAACTATAGACATAAAATTGATATCAAAATTGAAATTAAATGAAATTAAATTTTGATTATTTCCTATTTATGTTTCCTGAAACTATAGAAGGGATTTTAGACTGTTTATCTTATTTCTCCTTTCATAGGAGTCTTAAATATATTGAAATTAAAAATTTAATATTAAGGATGGCAAGGATAAGAATATCTATTTAAAAGCTTCCCAAAGTTGCTAAATGATCTGTACAATGGCAAAAGGTATTAAATTCATAATTTGTACAATTATTATTTTCTCATTTGAATTTTTAGTCTTACAAAGCATTCTAAATAACAAGTTATTCTTTCAATATTAGATATGTCTAATAAGCAAGCACCACTTGGCTAAGAATCTCAACATGTACTTTTTTTATGGCCTTCATTGAGACAAGTCCCATGGGTGTTGAACTTTCAAAAGATAATTTATTGATGCAAATAAGTTAAACCTTTCGGGTTGAGGATTCCCCATTTATTCATACATGAACATTTCTATGTTGTCTAATTTTAGTAAGAGAATTTTTTCATACTTTCATTTTTAGTGCAAACAAATTATACCTCGTTTGCCAACTTAATATGCCTGCTTCAAAAATAAGCATACACTTAAGTGGGGATTAGGGATAAAGAATTGTCTTCTGAGCCATGAAAAGACAGAACTTGCATGGGATGAGAGCAGAAAGCAATATTAGATCTAATAGGAAAACTACAGAGAATGTTTGAACAATAAAATTAATTCTGCCTTCCTACATGGTAGACTCCACTGAGACAAGGGTTTAAAAGAAAAAATGGTGAAAATCTTTAGGGGAATTTTCAGGTTCTTTCAAAATCTTTCAGGTAAACTTATTTTATAAACATGTCTTAAAATGATTGGAATAATTTGGTTTCCAAATCCATAAGAATCCTTCTATAAACAAAAATATTCTTGGTTTTCAGCCAGTTTTAAAGATCACATTTGCAATTTAAGCAGACACTAACTTCAGTGGGACGGTGCTTCAAAAACCTTAATATGTAAGTTAAGTATTTAGGACTCTAACATCACTTTCACACAAAAACAATGCTACAAATGATGTTAGATGTTCAGAGTCAATTTTTTGAAATCCACAAAATTATAGTCAAGTCATATGATTTGTAAAAATACAGCTTTGAAGTGAAAAATAGTAGAAAATGGTACTCTATGATTCCAAAACATTAAACCAATTCAATAACATATTTTTGAAAATCTTGTTTGCTTTGAGTAACAGCTCTAAAGGGAAGCAAATTTGACTATAAGTGAATGAGAAAGCAAGAGAGAAGGTAAGGTTTTTCTAAAGCACAGAGAAAATGATGATGACATGAGCTATAGTCTGATTAGAGGAAAAGGTGTGGAGGGAAGGGAAGTGATGATGGGTAGAGCTAGAGCATGAGGGGTAAAGTGGTCTCAAATATGGGTCCCTAAACAGTATTGGACTAGCTACTAAATAGAAAGGATAGTGATTCATGGCTGTGTTTGTACCTCAGGGAAACAGGTGTATTCCGTGATTTTAAATGAATACATATATATAGTAGTTACACATTCATTTGGAAAACAGATGAACAGAGGAAATGTTTAAGCAGAGACCCAGAGCATGAATGTTTATTCAGTGAGCATCAAGGAATAGTGGGAGGAGAGAACTAATGAATCTCATGGCCTTCTACCAATGGCTTTTTCTCTGAATTACTTGAACTACCACTCAAGGCTTTACTGAACTCCACTTTGTCTTTTCTTTTTTTTTTTTTTTAGACTTATTTATTTTAGAGAGAGAGAGCAGGGGATAGGAGCAGGGGGAACTTAGGGTTGGGGAGAGAATCTCCAGCAGACTCCACGCCAAGAACAGAGTCTGATGCAGGGTTCCATCCCACAACCCTGAGATCAAGACCTGAACTGAAACCAAGAGTCAGATGCTCAACCAACTGAGCCACCCAGGTGCCCCAAACTCCACTCTCTAAGGAATTCTACCTTCTATGTCTTTCAAAAAGTAAAGCACAAGTTTTCAAATGGACCAAATTTACCAATTTGCTTGCATTTATTTTTATAGGTATTCCTTTATTTTTACCAAATATTTAATGTATACCCACTATCTCTTAGGCACTATGCTAAATTTGCTACATTTAGCCTAGATATTAGACTACAAAGAATATTTTGTTCTATTTGAATGTCAGTATTTTGTACTGTATGATTTCTCTTTATTTTTTTGTTAATTAAATTCGGACAGTGTGAGGGAACAGGCAGCCACTGTGCCAGGGATGGAGGACCAAGAGTATGAAAAAGCCAGGGAATAGGCCCAAATAACTGTGTATTTATCTTATTTTTCCTCTGTGCTTTGGATGTCAAGGAGGCCTTAGCAGTCCCAGGTAGAGCCCCCTTTACTTCCATTTAACCAAAAGAACAAATGTTAGAGGTGAAAACAGAATATTTCCTCATGACTAAAATTCACCATTCAAAGAAAAATTGCAAAATAAAAACCTGTAATGTATAGTGTCTCTTGATTTGATCTAAGCCTCATTACTAGGCTAATTTGAGGTATAAGAAGCAAAAAGGTAGAAAGCCATCCTGAGAAAAGGGCCCATAATTCTCTGTCAATTCAAATTTTCAGGAAAAAAAAATTGTTTAAAACTTCCAGAATCTCTATTAATACTATTTAAGTTGCGGCATAAGAGAATTCATCATCTGGGTCCCTAGGATCCCTCTTCACTTTGGATATTCCACTAGGGGGAAAAATAGTTTATTTTCCATTGAAGAAAGTTGTTAAAGGATTCTTTAATGTTGGGTAACCCTGCACCCCCTTTTCCATTCCATTCTCAAGAAACAAGAACAAAGGATAAGACGGAGAGTTGACAACATTTGAAGGAGTCTTAGGACAGTCAATGCCTGTGTTGAGTTATTTCAATCTCTATTTTGCATCTTTCAGAAACTGTGAAAACCTGACCTTAGGGGTGCCTGGGTAGCTCACTTGGTTAAGTGTCCAACTCCTGGTTTTGGTTCAGGTCATGATCTCAGGGTCCTGGGATGGAGCCCCATGTCGGGCTCCCCACACAGTGGGGAATCTGCTTGTCTTTCTGCCCCTCCCCCTGCTCACATACTCTCTCAAATAAATAAATAAATAAATCTAAACAAACAAACAAATCTGAGCTTAATAAGACAACAATGATAGCAACCTTGTGTGTATTTCCCAAATGCTTTTCTCCCCCTAGCTCTTTGAACTGATACTTCAAAACTGCTTGACCAGTGCTATATCACCTGTTTTCTTTATATATAAACTTGTTCCATGTTCCCTACGCTTAGGTTTCCAATTAATATGTCTTTCTCTTGTACTCTTCCTTGGCCCAACAAACCTTGACCATCATGGAGCCTGAGTTTACTCATTTATTGATTCAACAATGATTTTTGTTTAGTACCTCATATGCCAGTCACTTTTCTAAGCCCTATGTCCAGGCTTCTGTTCTCATGGCAATTTCATGTTAGTGGAGAGGCAGACCCTTCTGAAAGAACAAATACATAAATATTCAGACCCACTAAAATATTGGTTATCCAGTAACTCAAATCATTTTTTTTCTACATTTTCCCTCCAAGTTTTTTCCAATGATCCTACTGTTTAATCTTGATTCCTACTGTTGTCAACATGCACTAAAATCTATCTGATCTACTCACTGCAAGTCTTTTAAGGCTTTACCTCTCCTTAAATGAAAAGGACAAGGAAATGCATAAATTTACATATTAGACAAAGCTGCATTGCCTGAGAACTCCAATCCAGATAGCTGGGCACAAATAACACCAGGATGGCTATAATGTGGCCATTGTGGAATCAAATACCCTACAAGCCAATTCACAAAAACCATCTTTTCTGATCCTGAGATTTTTCTTAATTATATTTTCCAGTGATTAAGTGTTCTATTCTGGGACTCATCAGAATAAATCTTTTGCTCCATTGTTCTATCTGGCCAAGTGACTTTGGTATGGATTAAGTTAGACTAGCCACTTTTTAATTCAATAAGGATTGTATGTATCTAGTCAATATAAAAACAGCAGGATTCACTGTGATAACAGAAAATAAAATGATTTGAAGATACCAGATATAAAGCAGGAATAGAGGATAAGAAAATACATGGCAACTTATGTATGTATTTTTAATATAAGAAGAGATAAACCAATATCCTGAAAAAGTTGTAGAAATTGGACGTAAGTTAATAATTTCCCTAATTATCACTTAAACTAATAACATTTAAATGCAACGTATAAGTAGAGAAACACCTTAATAATAGAAATAATTTTTACATTTGCTTATGCTGATACTTATTTAAGCCTAATAAAATATTTTATGGAGAGTTAAATATTTTTATGGTAATTTCATAAAAGCAAAAGTTTTGTTGCTTTTATTAATTAAGCATTGATTCATTTTTTTATTTGAATATATTTTTTCCCAACTGTTAGGCATTTAAAGAATCTCTATTTTGCCATACATTTAACCACTTAAGTACCATGCGGCTAAGCATATCTTGAACACATACCCAAGAGAATACTCTAGTTCACATGAACATGGGAGAGAACTTGATATAATCCTATAGAGAAACAGAACCAAAGAAATGCATAAGATCAATTAGGAGAATATTTTTTTAAAAACTCAGTAAATGGGTATTTACCCCAAAAATACAGATGTAGTGAAAAGAAGGGCCTTATGCACCCCAATGTTCATAGCAGCAATATCCACAATAGCCAAACTGTGGAAGGAGTCAAAACGCCCTTCAACAGACTAACAGATAAAGATGATGTGGTTCACATATACAATGGATTATTACTCAGCCTTCAGAAAGGATGATTACCCAACATTTGCATCAACATGGATGGAACTGGAGGAGATTATGCTGAGTGAAATAAGTCAAGCAGAGAAAGACAATTATCATATGGTTTCACTTATTTGTGGAACATAAGGAATAGCATGGAGGACATTAGGAGAAGGAAGGGAAAAATGAAGGGGGGGGGAGAATAGAGGGAGAGACAAAACCATGAGAGACTGTGTACTCCAGGAAACAATCTGAGCGTTTTAGAGGGGAGGGGGTGGGGGGATGGGCTAGCCCTGTGATGGGTATTAAGGAGGACATGTGTTGCAATGAGCACTGGGTGTTGTTAGCAAACAATGAATCATGGAACTCTAGATCAAAAACTAATGATGTACTGTATCATGACTAACATTAAAAAGACAGTAAGAATGTGAAGCAACAGAGGGATATGTTGAAGGCTAGAAAATTATTTCAGGTACTATGAACTCTGGAAAGCTATTTCCTAACATTGTAAAATTCACACTTAACTACCTGAAGCACTGTCTAATTTTACTACATACATCTAGATCAATCATTGATCACAGTTTGCATCAACAATTCTGATGAACTGAGATGCATTCACCACTCCTATTCATATATGCATATCTTAACAACAATATTATTGCAAATACTTCTAAATATATAGATCAGCACAAATAAAAATGTAAAAATCCTCAAGCGTCAGGAAAAAAAAAAAACTCAAAAGCAGAGGACAAAATAAGTAGAAAGACTAAGAGCTGATGTCATGACTGAACGGGGAGGGGTGGATCCCTTATCAAATCTCTAATGATTAGAGATCCAGAACTGAAAATCTCACATACATTCAAGACCCAAGAAAAGCTGCCTTCTCTTTGATGAAGCAGCAAGAAAATTGCACCCATTGATCCAGGGAAGTGACTAGAGCTTGTCTGCCAGGGAATCTAGATGAAATGGGAGAAAAGTAGCTCTACTGTGACAAATCAAAACACCAGGCCATGGTATATACCAGTATGGGGTTTAAATTTATATTATTCACAGTGCATGAATCCTTCAAAATTTTATATAAACTAGTGGAAACCTACAATTTTGTATAGAAACATATCTGAGCCAGAGCACACAGGACCCCTTAATTTAAAAAAAATCCTGAAAATGAATTTTCAATTAAACAAATAATGATAAAGCTCCCACATGAGAATTGCCCCACATAACGAAGAATAAGCAGGCACCACAAGCTAGAATCTTAAAAATTTTAAAAATAACTGTAAAGAAAAAAGGAAGAAATAGAAACCAACAGTAGGACTTTATAAAAATAAATTAGCAAATTTGAAAAAGAAATAGAAGAAAAATATAGTTTTCAAATTTAAAAACTTAATGAAAACTTTAAGGAGGAAAAGAGAAATGGCCATAAGAGAACATTAATGGCTATGATTTATATCTAAAGAAATTATCAAGAATGAGCACAAGAGTGATAAGGTATGGAAAAGTTAAGAGACAGGGAGGAATAAAATGAAGAAGTACATCATATATCTACTAGGAATTGCAGATGGATAATTGTAGGATAATAGCTGAGAATTTTCCATGTTTGAAGAAAGATATGAATACCATATAAAGAATCATTCCCATCCATAAGCCAGATAAATGATAACAAATTCATACATAGATATTGTAACAAAGCCACAGAACACCAAAGATGATGCAAAGATCTTAAAAATCAATTAAGACAGTATATAAAAAAAGCAATGAAAAAATAATAATTTCAAGTGTTGAAGGAAAACAGCAAACTCAAATTCCATGTTTATGTAAACTATTTTTTCAAGAGTGAGAGGGAAAAAAATGCATGCTCAGTAAATGGCTAAAGAAGTTCACCACTCATAAAAAATTTTGAGTAACAAAATATGTATTCTCTGAATTTTAGTGAAACCCTGGTTGTAAATGTTTTAATCTTGAAAACTTGGTTATTCTAGGACTCACTAAAGCAAAAGACATTATCATCAATAGAATATTGTTAAAGATCAAATTCATTGCTAGCGTATCTTTATATATCAAATGTTTGAAAATTTTAATAGCATCAGAAAGGTGCCCTTTTGACAGCTAGTTAAGTGGCCTGAAATGTGGGAACTGTGCACTGTCCTGACCAGTTACCTTTCTCGGGTTGTAAACCATAGCATTGCCAATCTTCTTAACAGCAACTTCAAATGTGAAATTTGTATGCTCTCCTAAGTTCATCCTTCTAATTCTTGAACTGTCATTAGAGTAGTCTTGTGCATTTCAAAATGCACATCCAGACATTTAGATGTACATATACATGTATAAATGCCTATTTTGTTCCAAAATTCTGGAATAGTGTGAAAATTTTATAAATAATTTAGTGGCTAAAACTTCATACCAATCCCTTGCCCAGCACGCTTAAGAAATATAGGATTGCTGAGCTAGAGGTTGTAAAAAAGATTGTTGGGATTATTGGAGTAAGTTCTTACCAGACAGCTTATGATCATTCACAACTTGTATTGAAACATGTAATTCCATGAAGAAGACAGAAGAGCACAGACTAATGACTGAGCAGCTCAAGAAGACTGTGCCTTTACCCAGGACAAAAACTTAAGAGCTCCTAGAAAAAGACCAATTATTAAGACAAATGTGCATAAATAACTTCTCTATCTCTTAAATTGATTAGAACATTTACAAATCAATTATAGTCCTTTAAATACCTCTGATGTTTTCTTACATCCTGGACAGAATGTGTCAAGATAATTAACAATTCAGAGCCTCCTAGCAAGACAGTGGTATATAACTAGTATATTATTCCCATTCTATTTAATTCTTGAAGCTAATGTACTTATTTATTAAGATTAGGAAACAATAAAGGAACGAATTTAATAGAAAAAAAAGCAATGAACATATTCATGAAAGAAACATTACATAAAAGTGAATTAAAATTTGCTATCAAATAGATAGAAAATTAGATGGAGTTTTTGGCTCACCAAAGCTTATTGATGGGCAATATTAAAATGCTCTTATAAATGAGCATTATTCTAAGCTATCCATGTAGAAAGACAATAGGAATAATCCTGGGCATGATCACTGTACTGGAGAACTGAGTTCAAATTTAAGTGCATAACTGAAGAATATCAAGAATAAAAATGTAGGGGCGCCTGGGTGGCTCAGTCGTTAAGCGTCTGCCTTCTGCTCAGGGCGTGATCCTTGCATTCTGGGATCGAGCCCCACATCAGGCTCCTCTGCTGGGAGCCTGCTTCTTCCTCTCCCACTCCCCCTGCTTGTGTTCCCTTTCTCTCTGGCTGTCTCTATCTCTGTCAAATGAATAAACAAAATCTTTTTTTAAAAAAAAGAATAAAAATGTAGAAGGAGTAACAAAATTACTTAAAGTTTGTGCAATAACCTTGTAAAAAAAGAATAAAGAGGGGCGCCTGGGTGGCACAGCGGTTAAGCGTCTGCCTTCGGCTCAGGGCGTGATCCCGGCGTTATGGGATCGAGCCCCACATCAGGCTCCTCTGCTGTGAGCCTGCTTCTTCCTCTCCCAACTCCCCCTGCTTGTGTTCCCTCTCTCGCTGGCTGTCTCTCTCTCTGTCAAATAAATAATAAAATAAAATCTTTA
The DNA here is from genome assembly GCF_002007445.2 of Ailuropoda melanoleuca. Taxonomy (NCBI): domain Eukaryota; kingdom Metazoa; phylum Chordata; class Mammalia; order Carnivora; family Ursidae; genus Ailuropoda; species Ailuropoda melanoleuca. The sequence continues at coordinate 52,141,011 of NC_048232.1, forward strand.
AAAAAAAAAAAAAGAATAAAGAAATTTCAAGATGTTAAAATGAGAAAAAAATGAAGCACCAAATGAGGACATAAAGTAAATATATGCCATTATAAGAAGCATTGTACCCTGAGGACTAAAAAGAGAGAAACTTGTCTAAATTGTAGAGGAGTGGTGGATGAGATGATGCAATATTCTACAGGAGAGAATGTTGAAATCTGCTCCTGCATTTGTTTAAAAAGACAGATATTTATCTTTTCTAAAAACTTTTAATACAATTCTGGATGACAATGGAAAGATGCATTTTTTAATATTTCCTAACTCTCACATATTTATAGGTAAATTTTGAAACTGTACTTGGAAAGCTTATTGTAATAAACCTGAAGGTTTCCTGAAAAATGAGCACAACATGACAGTTTTCTAGGTGATAAGTTATTTCATGATTCTGTTATTACTCTCCAAATGGGCAAAGGAAAACCTGAAAAATAAATCTTTTAGGAAAATAATTTTTCCAAAATGGCTCCCTGTCAAGATGGCAGCTGAGTACAGAGACTGACTAGATTAATCCTTTAGGTTTAATGGTTGTTTTGATGTTCCATAGGAGAAATGATCACTCTGTCTTAGCATCCAAGAAAGCACTCCTTCAGGCATGAAGTGATCCTGCTCACATTCCTCACATCCCCTACATATTAATGGGCACATTCCAGGTAGAAGATATGATAATCAATTTTTTATATTGTTTTAGAACTTTCAATTCTAAAAATGTTGGATATTTTTCATCTACTGATGTTTAACTTTTGAGTATAAATAAAGATTAAATAAAGATTTAGTTTTATAATTTGGTTTTACAATTTAGTTGCTTGAGTAATTTTTTTAGACAGATTTACAGTCAGCATGCTTCAAGTTTATTTTGGATGCAAAGTTTCTCCTCACGCAATCTACCTAAATCAACAAAGGAAATCATTTCAAAAAGTATTCATCCAATAAAAATTCTCTGTGGTCAGGAAAACTGGCATTAATCTTTTTTAATTTACCAACACATCCTTGTATTTTTTCTTTATAAAAGCACTTTAGAGAAGGAAGAGAAATTAAAATGAAAAGGAGGGAAATTTATATACAACTTTAAAAACTATATGCAATTTTGCCTGATTTTCATGTAGCCTAATATTCAATTCTTAGCTGGTCTTCTCTGATTCCATTATGGTAAAGACAGGAGTGGCAGTGTTTTCCCACCAGTTTCTTCTGCATAGATAAAAGCATTCAAACCAAAAATCTAACAGTTTGTGTTTCTCTACTGAAAACAGTGTCTCTGGTGAGTAGGGAAGATGATTTACGTGCATGTACCTGACCTTATAAAAAATAATCTTTGTGTTCATCATAAAGTTGAACTTATATTGCTATCAAACATGTACTCCAGTTTCTTTTTGTCTATCTCTAACATACCATTTAGGTTATCAATCTCTGATACCTTAGAATACTGGACAGTTTAGAAAAATCCATTGTGTCTCCCTCCCAATTTTTTTTAGTTAGTTTTTCTTCTTTCTTTAATGAAACATCACTTATTGTTTTAAGATTTTTAAAATTTATTTGAGAGAGAGAAAGAGAGAGAACCAGCAGGGGGGAGGGTCAGAAGGAAAGAGACAAACAGACTCCCTGATGAACTGAGAGCCCGAAGAGTGGTTTGACCCCAGGACCCTGAGATCATGACCTGAGCCGAAGGCAGACACTTAACTCACTGAGCCACCCAGGCTCTGGAAATATATTTTAATGGTTACAAAAATGTTTGCAAAGTTTTAGCTAACACATTGTAGTGACTGAAAATTGCCTTTCCTATTATTTACTGCTCAGAAAGTAAATGTTAAATATATTTATTTTGTATCTATAAGGTGGAGCCAAAGTTATTTGGTTTCTTATCCTGAAACTTCTTGTTTACATATAAAAGAGTTCCTAACAGGGAAAAAATAATTCTTCTACATTAAGCCTTTCCATTCATGCCCTGAAATTACCTTTTTCACCTTGTGAAATATAAGTCATATATTTATTTGATATGGATGCTGAAATTTAGTTTATGGAACAGAATATTTACCTCTTTGTTGCTGTATAATAAGATTCTGGACTGTGGTGAGTGGCTTTCCATATACACATGAAGGATTAGATACCTATCTTTCTTCTTTCCCAAAATGCCATCAGTATTGTGAGGCTCTAAATATAGGTGGAAAACTCAGTATTGCTGGTATTTTTTATTAAAATATAGCCACAATGCAGAATAGAGCAACACTGAAATTTTATGAAGCATGACCATGAAATAACAAAACTCCTGTTTTAAAAAAAGCTCATGTACTGGAATTTATATCCAAATGAGTGTTGTCTTTCACTGTGGTCATCTTAGATTTTAAAAATGCTGCCACTGTTGAAAATATTTTGGAACCATTTTTAGAGCCAGTTAATGCACAAGGAAGCATTTCTCGACAAAACCTGAGAAGACGCTGTGTTAATTTCCATCAGTGCAAATGTGGAGGCAGCCTTTCTGGGACATTTATTTCAATGAGCTTTTGACCTCATCAAGTATGTTTTTATTTTAAATAGTCCTTTTTTTTTCATAGACAAAAAGATATATCGTATAGAAGAAGTGTTCTGAGGCTGATGGGCCCATGAGGTCACATGTTGGGTAAAGATAGCATTCAACTTTTTCCAGATACTAAAAACAAAAAACAAACACACAGGAAACACAGTGTCGGGCTGGATCCATGAGTAATGGTCTCATTGTTTTACTCACTCCTCATTGTATCAGTTAGTTATATACTCATTCCAGACAAGTGTATAAGGTCCTTACTAGAACCTGAAGACTATACATAACTTGCCCCTCCTACCTCTTTTAATTGGAATACAGAGCTTTACTGGAGCCTGTATACCTAGTTACCATTTGATATTCAGTTTGCGTAGGGTTAAATAGAATGGACTCTAAAAAGCCAGCCTATACCAGGTCCAGGTGGGTTCACTAATGAACTTTATCAAACATTTAAGGAAGAAATTGTACCAGTCTTCTACAGTCCCTTCCAGAAGACAAAAGCAAAGGGAATATTTCTAACTCATTCTATGAGACCAGCATTATCCAAACACCAAAACTAGACGCATGCATTACAAGAGAACCACAGACCAATAGTCCTCACAAACAGAGATGCAACAAACCTCAACAGCCAGTCTGTAAGCGAACATGCCAGATGAAAACAGTCATGGCGCTTAGATGGGTATTCTGCCTCCTATAAGAAACTGTTCATTTCTTCAACCAGCATTTACTATTCAGAGCACTATCCTACGTGGTCATGAGATCAGACTTAGTACCATCCCTCATTCAGTCACTTATTAATTCAGTCATCCAACAAATACTTCTCGAACACATACAATGTATCAGGCATTATACCTGGGGTTGGGGAATATAGCAGGGAGCAAAACAGACCCAATTACTGCCTTCATGGAACTTACATTCTATTGGGGAAACAGACAGTAAACAAGATCTACACGTAAAATGCACACTTGTATATAATAAAGATATCCATGTAAAATTGAAACACGTTATTGATATGTGCAAAGGAAGAGATGAGAATTTAACATGAGCATGGGGGGTGACATATACATCGGCTGTTCAGAAATGGCCTCTTTGAGAAGGTGACTTTGTATAAATCCCTCAAGGATGTGAAGGAGGGAACGCTGACAATGTCTCCTGGAAAAGAGAAGGTAGATGGAGAAGGCACAGTAACTAGAGAAGGATGTGAGAGGAATTTGGGGAGCTGGGTTGACCTCGACTCAGGCAGGGCCTTGTGGGAAGTGGATGGAGCTTGGATCTTCCCCACTGAGGGTCTTCAACAGGGGGATGCCATAAAATGATGATTTTAAAAGCTCATTCCAGTTTCTATGCAGGAGAATATTTAGGTATCAAAAGTTTAGGCAAAGAGCAACAGGAAGTTATTGCGGTATTATAGGCAAAGAAACTACCAGAAGTTAGTAGTATTAGGCTCATGGACGGATAACGGTGAGAAGTAAAGAGACTTGAGACATATTTTGAAAGTAGAACCTGTAAGACATGTTGATGGATTAGTTAACATAGAAAAATTAGAAAATTAGAAAATTTAGAAAAAATTAGAAAAACGTAGATCAAGAATTCTCCTGCGTTTTTGCCTTGAACAACTTGGTGAAGCCATTTACTGTGATGGGAAAGACTCAAAGAGGAACAAGTGAGGGAGGAGAAAACACGTTTTATTCTTTACACAGTCGTTTTGACATTCTTGTTGGACTTCCAAGAGATGTCAAATAGGCAGGTAGAGATGGGAGGCTGGCCCCCGGGGAAAAGACTGGGATGAAGATATCAAAATGAGATTTGTGTGAAGTAAGCTCCTCAGTAGCAAACTAAGGAACACCTTACTAAAAGTTGCTTAACTATTAGTGACATTTATTATTATGTCACCTTATTATATCTATTTATGAATCCTAACTTTAGGGAGTACCGGGGTTGATCCTGCAGATAATTGCTATCAAAACCTGGGTCAGCCTCTATGGGAGTCTCTTGGCATATGCCCCCTGTTGGCAGCACAGGTGCAGAAATCCAAGTATCACATCCTTGCATGGCAACAGAGCAGGCAGGATAGCTGAAAGGAGAGAGTGTGGCAGAAAAGGACTTTTTAAAAAATATAGCTCTCTCTCCTAGTTGGAGAGCAAAATCTTTCCTAGAAAAGTACCAACAGACTTCCCCACTGTCTTCCTGTCCAGAGCAATATCGAATGCCCATCCCTAAACCATTCCTTGCAAAAGGAGAAGGGTATTATCTAAACTTGATAAGACAAGCATGAGTCACTTCTTCTGGCTCAGGTTCCTTCATTAATGAAAAAGCGAGGATATATTGGGAAGGTAATCATCCATGTCCGCTACACGAGGCACTGGCTTATAGATGGTACTTAAAATCAGGACAGGATGATGACACCAAAAATGTATCCACTGTACACTCAAAATATTTTTACTTTCTCTCTGTAATATTCATTTTATACGGCCACTGGTAGAACGAAATCATACATTCACCTAGAGTATTACCCACCAATTAGTTGCTTTTAGAAGTGAAAGAAAATCAAAACTCAGAACTTAAGCTGGTAATTGATGAGGATTATCTCTTATCGTAGATGAGAATTACACAGACACACACACACAGAGACGTACACACACTCACAGCATGATTTCCGGTTACTTCCTGTTTTTATGTTAGCTTAGGGGAAAACAAAGCCTAGAATATTATGATCTTAAGTATATTTATTGTGGACTTAAATTCAGCAGATCTGTCTAATGGCCATTTTATCTTTATGAGCCATAATTTTCTCATCTTTGAAACACCTCACAGCTTTTGCCCTTGCTGTTCATTCAAGATATTTTTTCTTTTTAATTCACATTTTCTACTTTAAAATACCAAATGAATTAAAGTACATGACTGTGATTTCCAGGCTACAGTAAATGGTCTAAGGATGGACACTAAATGCAAGCAAGTTAATTACGAAACTTCTTCATATGATCATAATGACTTTATACACACATACATTTTTATACTTGTCGGCTATTAACCTAGGTTTTCCTCTGTCTCTTAATTTAAAAATGGAGTGAGAACAATGGCCTGCAATTTTGTACTATGTTTTTACAATGTTAAAATTAGTCATTTGGCTGTGAGCCAAGATACAAATAGAAACCTTTCTTATGAAAAATGCACCTATATTTGTTGGCTTATGGGGCTACAAGTTATAAAATGGAATATAGACAGAAAAGGGAGCTAATATCACAAGGATTATGTCCATTGACTCCTTGGTTTTCCTATTGACAAAACACAGCTTTCTTGTTAACTATTTGAAATGCCTTTTTTTAAAAAAAACCCCACAACCATAGGATATATATACATCATTTGGCCTATTGAGTGACCCGTTTAGGGAAGGTTCTTGATTAAGTTATCTGAAATGCATTTGCTAAGTGACAGGAACTAAATTAGACATTAGAATTTTTTGTGAGTAAAATGTGATCAATGCTTTTGAGTGTTTCACAGCCTAGTCAAAGACTGCACAGGGTATGCTATGTAAAATAAACAGAAAGGAGAACAAGAAATGTCTAGGATAAATGAGACCCAGAGAGAGAAAGATCTCTGAGAAAGAAAGAAAAAAAAAAGCATTCAGATATAAACATATTTGATCCAGGGATTGTGCTGGAAAGTTAATGAAATGAGGAAGAAGGAGAAGGAGAAGAAAGAAGGAGAGAGAGATTAAACCAGCTAAGAATGGGGAATAGACCTATTGAAGAATCGGAAATGGAGAATCAGAATTACTAGAAAGAGAGCTTAGAAAATTCACAGGAGAACAACCTGAATTCCAGGAAATCAGTTTTTGGGTTTGTGCACATTTAGTAAGAGGGGTCACTGGATAGTATTTGAACATAAGCTTATGTATGTGAATGTGTTAGGTGCCCCGTGAATGTGGCCATTCACCTGCCACTTCTGTGAGCAGGGTTAACACTATTAACTGCTCATTCCTTTCCTGAGACTCTCCTGTATGCCAAGCATTGTGGCAGAAGCAAATAAAAGATGGGGGCCTCGCTCCTCAAAAAGGTCAGAATCTCTGATACACAGATAAAAAGCAATGTGATCAAATATATTTGCCACAGCTCCTATTCTGGTAATTTTTTTTTTCTGATTTTAAAATCTAATCCAACTCGCCCATTGGCATTTAAATCATGACTATCTGGTTTACGCTGTCCTTCCATACCGTTACTTTGTTCTGTTTGTTCTATTATAGGGAAAAAAAAAAAACACCAAACAATGTGAGTTGATAACTGCGTGTGTTTTTAAGTACAAACTCTTATCTGTGTCTGCCATATCACACTGTATTGTGAGAAGTCCGAAATTCAGGTTCTTTCTTCAATTTAATTATCTGGTACTTTCCTACAGCAGTCTGTCTCCTATTGACATGTCAAATTTCATTTTGTTCCCATATCTTTGGTGTGCGTCTCCTTGATATTGATAACAGCGGCTGGTGTAACAGCTTATCTACGTTTGATTCTGAAAATGTAATAAAGAAGGGAAATACAAAGCAAGAGCCAGATGTACGAGTCATTCAAGCATCCGCCCAACGTCTGTGTCAGCGTTGGGGGAACACGGCACGCGCACCGCGCCGCCGTCTCAGGGCTGTCAAAGACCAACAGCAGCAGCAAGGGACGGCCCTTCTTTAACAAGTAATTCCTTTGAAGGAATAAATGATTGAAACAAAACAAGCTAAAATGCTCTTACGTGCATCTTTGTTTTACTTTGAAGGTATCATCATTTCATCAATGGGATCTTTGGTGTTTATCTTATTCTTTTTTACTTCAGCACAACAATGCTTCTGGTTCTGCCTAACAATTTAGGAGTAGAAATGTTGTGAGAATTAGGAGAGACTTTACTTTCTGCTCTTTTCTAATTTTAACGGTATTTGTCCATTGGAGTAGATCTTAAATAATTATCAAAAGTAGAGACACGTTTGAGAGAAAACATAATATGAAAAGATATCTTAAGAAGTCATGTAATTCTTGCCTGCCTGCAAGGATTTGTCATTTGTAAAGGCCTTCTGAAAAGGGAGCCTCACAATATCTTGTAGAAACTCTTCCTTAGGTCCAACCCAAATCCTTAATATTCTGTATTAACCTTGTATTTTTTCCTTTCTTACAAAATTTGTCGTTGAGTATCTTGTCTCTTTGGCCTACAGCCAATGCCAAAAACATGACAGTTAATATAGACGTTTAACAATTGTGGACCCCTAGATAATTAATTGTTTCCTTTGGATTTCACAGATGAAAGTAAACTTAGATTTATAATTAAAGGAAGGGAAGAATTAATCATTTTTCATCATTGATCTAAAATCATAAATCAGACATTTTTATCAGAGAACATTCTAGAGAAATAAATTTGATTTTCAAATGTGACTAAAAAAACTCAGACATTCAGCCTTGCCCTTTCTATGAACTCTTTCCCAGACTAACAAGTTTGCTCGATCTCATCATTTTTGGTGCTGTTTATAAAACTAATAGTTGCATGTAAGCACTGAATTTATTTATAGATTTTATAAAATCATGCTGAATTGTTTAATGGATCCATATGTGTGTGCCAAGTTGATTTGGTTCTGTGTGGATTACTGTTTGAGGGGGGAAAAAACAAAACAAAAAAATAAACAGCTGATTATTTTGGAGTGAGGGTTATTACATGAAGAGCCATTATTTCCTGGAACATTTATTTTGGGGCCTCATATGTAGACTGGGGCCATTGGCAAGCTGAGGGCCAGGCTGCTCACCAAGGTCACTGTCCTCCTCATGCTATTGCCTTTTCCCCAACTCAGTATCACCCTGAGAGGAAGAAAAAAGAAAGGGATAGCTCCTTCTTTACCTATGCCCTAAGAACCACAAAGAACAGATATCACCTGGAAGTCAGTGTGAGGGTTGAAATAGAGTTTTAGAAGAGGTTATACCTGGACTTGACTCTTAACCCTACCGGCCACCTGTGTGTGACAGGGCAAGGTGACTGACCCCTCCAGTATATTATCTTTTATGTGCAATAATTGATTTTTTGAAATTCTTTTTATATATGCAATAATTTAAAAGAGTCCTTCCAACATCATCTCAGACAAGGAGCAAAGGTAGATAAGGTTTTCCAAACCCTTTTGACTTCTAGTTTGTTAGTGGCATGAGGCTCTATTAAGACATACCTTAAAATAATGCTTGTGAAACAGTAAGTGGTGACATACGAATGCGTCCTGGAACCATCTTAGTGGTTTGTAAGCAGCATTTTAAATGGAGTTCAATAAAATAGCAAATAGGTCACATCAAATGCTGTGCAAATACTGCTTTAAGAAACGTTTTATTTACATATCTGCACTGTGTGTACCGAGTGGTGCTATAAATGTATTTCTTACCATGTGTCAAAACTTGAAAAATCTTTAAAAGCTACTGGTCTAAGGAGCTGGGTCACGCAGTACAATGTAAAAAGAAAACCAAACAAACTTATCATTTGAAATACAGAGCACAGACCAGCTATTCAGGAATACTGGAAGGAAGGAGTACAGTGTATCTCCAACGTCTGTGACTGCCTTGGGTCTTCTCGGTAGTCACGTTGCTGCATTGAGTCAAGTAGCTGAGCCATAGATGTCTTTGTGAAAAGGAAATCTAGCAACTCACAATGTCCACCTAGTAGTTGGACGCTTGTGGGAAGAAAGCAAATAGATTAGTACATCCTTGTTTAAGAGCTGTTTTAAGGGTCTTTCCTCAAAATTCACCATGCTAAGATTGCCGCAGGGAAAATTCTCCATTTGTTTCCTCTATGTACTTTGATGTTTGCTCATTAACATTTTTTTGTGAGCAACAAGATGGCTACTCTATGCTAATAAAATCCTCACACATCACTCCACAGCTCATCCATTCTGATAGCTATATATCTAAAGACTTAGAGCCTGCATTACATTTCTCTATTTCCCTTAACAGAATCTGAAACTGTCGGGCCTAAATTATCCCGGACCCCAATCTGTGAAAGGACACATAATCATAGGAAGAAATATATTCCTTATCAGAACAAGCAGCTGTGCTCAAATATTGACTGAGCTGCATAATCATTTGGGCAGAGTATATCTTGCAAGGAAGGACAGTAGTATTCAAATGCTTGTATTTTTATTTTCTGTGAGTTTGGTATTTTCCCTTCAGAGTAATCATTTTCCACATTCTTGGTGAAATCAAGTTGATGCATCAAATCGGCCATCCTTGAATATTTTAAGCCTTTGACATTGGGTCCTGTAATGCTAATTTGCATATTGCTTACTGATGTGAATGCCCAGTCAGAAATTCAGCGAGCCCACTGGGACCCCGCTTTTGTTTTTCTAAAAGCAGTTGCACATCCATAACATTAAGCTTCTGGAAAGAAAAACTTTCAAACTAAACAGACTATGCTCATTTATGTTAAACTCATCTTTAAAGAAGCAAACAAAAGAAAAAAGCACATTTTTTGAACCATTTAAAATTGCTACTTGACTCATTTTGACCTGTGAAAATGGCAATTTCAAATAGTTCAATCTAAGAATACTTTTTTTTTTCTATATGGTACTAGTTTTGAAGAAGACAAAACCCTGTGTCTAATATACAATTCCTTTTAAATATCCAGACTTTGAGTTTGGCCAGGATTAGATATGGTCTGACGGTTTTCTTTATTCTTGTATTTAGCAAAGATTTTCCTAAATTCCCACTATATTCAGAGTACCAGGCATGTGGGAAAGACAAAGGTAAAGCCAACAGACTCTTAGAATCAAATACTGTTTTTTTCTGTTAGTAAGCTGGGGGCAAAACAAAGTTAAATGCTTCTTTTCACTTATAAAGTGACACAGAACTTGATAATCCATCAAAATATGTGGATTTTCTTAAATATTGCCTCAGTTTGGGATTACTATCATCAAATTGCTTCCTGTATTGGCCCCACCCATATTTCCCCCTGAGTAGATTCACTCTACAATCCACCTGCCGGTATAACTTACTCTTTCCCAGGTATTGTTCCCCAATCTTTAATATTAATGATCTACTCTAAGAATTCAACCACCTGAAGTATCCCTGTGTCTTGAAGCATTAACAAAACACCAAGGCAAGTCTTGAATGTTTAATTGCACCAGCTATGATCAATAAAATATTATAGTTGTTCATATGTTACTATTCCTTTGTTTTTTTGAGGAGAGGGTAATGAGTGGATGTCTGTGTAGCTTGCCCCTTTATAAGATAATTCATTGAATGGTCTGTCGCTATTTCTAGTTCTTTCACATTTACTTTAAAAGTTGCATCTTTTTGTGTGTTTTGTTTTGTTTTGATTGGAGGGAGTCCTTTGTTCCGTGTTACTATTTTTGAAACTATTGCTTCCAGCCATCAATAGAGGATGTGATAGGGCTTTTGTTTTCTTCTTAGAACCCTCCTTTTGTCTTCCCCCTGACAGTCCCCTCTGTGACTGCTGCACTGAGGACCCCCAGACAGTAGTCTGAGTACAGCAGGCAGAGCAGCTAAACCAGTGATTCTCAATCTCGGCTGCACGCTGCAATCACTTGTGGAGTTTAGAAAATAGCCCTGGGTTCTGCTCCTGAGATTCTAATTAAATTGGTCCAAATTGATGCCAAGGCATCAAGATCTTTTAAATCCCCCCCACCCCACACCCCAGCATCTCAGGCATAGCTGCGTCTTTGGTCTCACTGAAGCTGAGCCCAAACTTTGTAGTAGGCTAAAAAGCTAATGTCTATGTCCACTTTTAGTAACCCATTTTGGTGATGAGCTGGCTACCATTTATACAGTTTTTGCCACCTGCCCTAAATTCATCAAAAGTGGAGTTCAGATCTCAACAGAGGTGAGAAACAATAGCCACAATAGCCCTCGAGTCACTCTTTGGTATCCACTGCAAGATTATTCTACTCACATGACAATTTGGGCAGCTCTCTCCTGAGAGTAATTAACATCTGTGTAAAGATGTAATCACCTGGAGCAGCTATGTAAGCCCAAGCAATCTCAAGAGCTTTCATTTCTAGAGGCAAAGAAATTGTATTACAGCAGCATTTTGCCAGCATATCTTAGAACATCAGTGTAATCAGTATTAGAATGAAGCATTGTAAGACTGAATAACAGAAGGAGATTAATTTCTATTAAATATCTACATCTTTGGGTTCTCCAAAGTAGATTAGGCTGGGAAGGAATAATGGAGGATTTTACTCAATCTCCTTTGACTCTGCACAATTCCTGCCATTGCTGCTGAGACTCACCAGAAGGGAGGAAAAAGGAGTAAGAAGTAGCCCCAAACATGTAACTAATCCCCAAATTAATTGCTGCTTGAATGAACTGTATTGTTATTTTGATTAAGTTTTAATTTACTTTGACAAGGACATCTTTTCCTTTAGAAAGATTTACTATGTCACGTGATACAATTTTACAGTCAAAAGCTTGTCTGAAGTTTCTGAACTAAATTTACTATTGTCCACATGTCATTTTCATAATAATCCAGGTCTATCCCCAGCCATTATTGTTATTAAAAGTCTACATATGCAATTATGGGTGTAATTTTACCTCTTTCTTTCCATGTTCACATCATTTTAAGAGAACTGAAAGATCTTTGTTAGGTTTTGCTGTGACTTTTCTGTTTCAAAGCCTCAGTGTATTCAGTAAACTATAAAAAATAGGCATCAATAGTAATTTTTAATGAATGTAACATTTCTGTTTCATATCAAAGCCCAGCTGCTCTCGAGAGAATCCCTTGATCATCTCTGCTGCTATGATTCTGGCTTAAGGAAATGTTACTGAACACTCTTTTTGCATAGGGGAAGGGTTGGCTCCAAGATTTTATAGGAGAATCTCACAAAAGGAACTTTTCCCTTTGACTAGAAACTACACTATATTGATACCAATTTAAGAGAAAAGCATGAAATGGGAACTCTGCTAGGTTTCTGAAGATTTGGGGTTTTACTGGAAGTTTGTTAAAGCCCTGGGGGAAGAGCTTTAAACTTCCCTTGATGGTTATTTCTGTTGCTCACAGTAAAACGTGTTCTCAAAGGTCCCGCAAATTCAGAAAGACCACAATGACACTGTTATCTGGTCAAGAGATAGGTTTCCAAATACTGCATCAAACTGCATATATAAGAATGACCCCAAAGCGCTGTATGATTTGAGGATGTATAGAGTCCTACTTCATACCCAGCAACCGCATGGACCTGCTTTACTCCACCCACCCAAGTCCAGTCAGGCAAAATATAGAAAATGAGCCAAATAAATCAGAAACATGAAGAACAAAGAGAAACTCACATAAGTGGCCTTGGAATTACAATGCTTAAAAGAAACTCAGAGAAACAAGGATTGGATTACTTGCAAAATCCATGTAGGCCTGGTCACAGTATTAAGTAAAATTGGCAAGTCCTAGAAATCCTTTGAGCTTGCAAAAATCTCAGTGATTTTATCAGAAAGACACCGGGGTATCTACACAATCCAGGGAAGCATTAAGCTTTTGCACCTCAGGGAGAATGGGATCCACTGCAACTGCAGAGATTTCAGTGGCAGGAATATGTTTTCCAGGCTTCTAGAATTCTCCTACAGGCCCAACAGCTTAACTCCCTATATCTCTCAGTTCAAATTCCAAATTAGCAGGAAAGTAATTTGATTTTCCTACTTGAGGTGAAGGGCCATTCCCATATTAATTAGCACAGCAAGGAAAGCTGTTTTGGAACAAAAACATGGCCCTAGGGAGTCATTCCTATGGACAGCATGGGCAGTTCTCAACTAGAAAGGCCCAGACAGATAACTCAATAGGATTCTGTTATGACTATTTTCGTACAGCCTGAAAATAAAAAGGAGAGATCATCAAAATACAGGCACATTTATGTATTGTGTTATTCCCAAAGTCTCAGGCCTTCCTATTTTGCCTAAATTACCTCATGTTCTTGACTGCTAAATATTATGTAATCGTACATTGAGAGAAGGTAGTAATATTTTGGTTTTTTTTAAAATAGGACCATGAACGATATTGAGAATGGACATCTGTTCCTTTTCTCTTGAGTTTCTGAGGGACTGAGAGGAGTGTGGCCTGGGGATGACCCTTCTCCTTCAGAAAATCTGAACTGTACACTAATCTGTCTCTTTCTACTTCCTTTTCCTCTTTCCCTTTCCCTGTTTTGGAAAGAGAGATGGAGAAGGAGAGAGTAGAGTTAGGGTGAGTGGATAGGTGGGAAGAAAGACAAAGGCAGTGAGGATAGAAGAAAGAATGAGGAAGAAGAAACACATAGGGGCAAAGAAAGTCTTCCAGAGAACACTATATTCAAAAAAAAAATGTGTTTCCTCACTCAGTAACCTAATGGAAAGTTCAGGGGAGCAAGCGCCTCAAGGAGCAGTTTTAAACAATAGAGGCTGGCTTTTGCCATCACATCTGTCCCTTTCCCAGTGCCCCTACTGCCCGTGGTGACTTTACAAGAGCTCAGTCTTCAGACTACATTTAGTAAGAAAAGATCTAGTTGATGTAAACTTAAATTACAAATTGACTTATATCAAAGCTTTGCTCAAAAATGAGTTTTTATAGACTTGGAGAGGAACAGAAGAATTACGATAACTCAAAAGGAGAAGGGGGGAACGTCTATACTCTGAGAACTCCCAAAATAACCCTTGCTCTCCTCATAATTTGCCTGGTGCTATCCTTAATTAGAAGTCATTTTGTTTCATTTGCCTGGGAGAAATAAAAATATTGAAATTAAGACCAAGTCTAGAGATATTTCAGAGACATTGGCCTTTAAGTTAGCCGAAGGGAGAGTTAGGAAGGCAAGAGCCTACTGGTCAGTATTTCATAAGGAAGTTTCACTTACCCTCCTTGGAAGGTAACCCTAGATGTGTGAACTCTGGGGAATCCTATCCTTTATCTGAAGACAAGCTTCTTTGCCAAGGAAAAGTGCTTCTTGCTTTGTACTGGCCACTGGAGTGCAAGCAACAGGAAGGCAGCTGCCATGTCTTATGTACAAGAAATGAACACCCAGTGCCTAGCATAGGGCCTACACACGGAGGGGCTGAGTAATCTGCTGAAAGGAAAGTCACGGGGCAGAGTCTAAACAATGCAAACTTTGAGACATGTGGGCAAGCCGTATAGAATTAACACAGTGTTTAAGAGTGGGGACCCTTGGGTGAGACCAGAGAGATTCAAATCATGACACTGCCATTTTCTACCTCTGTGATCTGTGATGATTTGTTTAATCTCCCTGAACTCTATGTCCTTCTCTGCAAAACCAGGGTAATAACATGAATTTTTCTCATTAGATAGTTCTTAAAAATAAATTAGCTGTTGGACAGAAAGCATTTAGCACATCTCTCACCATTCTAGTGTACAGACACGTTAAGTATAACAGGTTGTCACGAAGACTTATATGCAAAATCCAATCAAATTTTGTAAATATTGGTAGAAATTTTTATTATTTGAGTTTTAGTTTTAGTATTGGTAGAAATTTTTATTATACTCGTTACTTATCAAGGAATGGACAGAGTGAAGAGAGGTGATAAAAAAAAGTCTTATTTTGGGCTATTAACATTGATGTTCTACAGCACCAATGCTCTCTGACATGTGGCAGAATATGGGGTATTATAGTTCTTCATTCCATCAACTAACCAATAAGTAAGCTATAAAATATTCAAATAGGAAGCTCTGATCCATCAAGAATTTTGGGAAATTCATACCTGCTGTTTTTCTTCCAACATCAGCATGATTCAAAAGCATTCACATGCTTGGCTATGATTGCAAGTGTTTTGGAACCTTCATTTATAACACCTCCCTGAAGGGCAGCAAGTAATTTGGAGGCAGCTTGACGGTGTGATTGCTAAGGGGAAAATCTTTTGTGTATGTATAGTTTCACTTCCTGGGCATTATTTTTAAAGAGTCTACATATTTAACATGTTTCTATGTTTTTTGGCTAAAAATGGGAGATTAATGGTAGTGACCAAAAGCAGAATGACCATGGTAGACACTGCTTCTGACAGCCCTTCCAATGGCAAGTTCAGCTCTGATTTATATCGCTATTCCTTTTCTAATCACTCCAGCCTGATAAAAATCATTTGTTCCTTTTTTTTTTTTAAGTTTTATTTATGTAAGTAATCTCTACACCCAACGTGGGGCTCAAACTCACAATCCAAGATCAAGAGTCATATGCTTTTCCAACCAAGCCAGCCAGGAGCCCTGCCAAATAACATTTTGGATTAAATTTATGTTTGTTGGACATATGTGCTTAATAAGAACCAGAGTTAAGAGAATCCCATACTCCAAATTTGAAATTGTGTGTTACAGAGATGAAAGGTATGTGTAGTGCAGGGTCCAGTGCAATACCTTGTCCACTATATTAGAGATTTTTCAGGAATCATTCACTGTCAGTAGTTAATGTATTCAATATGTTAGTGAGAAGGGGGGATGGGATCATCAGTGAAATGTAGAATCTGGTTAATATTCCTACAAAGAATTCATTAACTTCAAGAAGATGTGATTTGAGAGCAAAGGTTCTAATCACCACACATTTTAAATAAGCACTTACACTTAATAGGTGCCAGGGTTTTGATTATACAATTGGGAATTTCATACTGGGAAATGCTGACGTATTTTAAAAGTTCTCCTTGAGGTTGGTAAAAACATACAAAACGACTGGAATGTGTAATAAATGCAAGCATTACTGATATTAGATCAGATTATATTAAATTGGATTGGGGTATGGTAAAATAGAGGACAGGGTATATTTCAAAAGCAATTTAAAACTAATTCACCATTACTAAACTGTGATTCAGATGCAAGCAAAATGGGTAGTAGAGTGCTATTTTTCTTTTTCAGGTAAGCAGTGGAAAGATTAAAAATTGTAAACTTACTCCAGGGAAACAAAACACCTCTCTTGCTTTTGAACATAGATGGTATTAAAAAAATCACTTTTTAGAACTGCCTTCCCACTTCCTTGTTTTGAGTGTATAAAACTCTCTGGCCTTAAAGGAAAAGTATACTTTGTCTCTACAGTTGAAGCTGAATTGCCTAATAATTCCTTAGTTACAAAACTCACCTCGGGGCCAAAAGACTCCAATCAGTATTTTGTTTTCAAACGTTTTGTTTCAAAACGTTTTGCCATTATCTTTTCATAAATTGAATGTTGTTGTTGGACCAAGTGGTTTACCTCTATGTCAGTGTCCACTGGTCAAATGTCTATGTACACTCCAAGCAATGCCAGTTTAAATTCCCAAATATATCTTTACTTGATAGTAAACAATCATCTTAATCGAACTGTCAACAGAAATTATTTCAAGTAAATTAACTAACTGAAATAGTATCTTTTAAAGAATTCCAAAAGATCAGGGGCACCCGGGGGGCTCAGTCCATTAAGCGTCTGACTGTTGATTTCTGTTCATGTCATGATCTCAGGGTCGTGAGATTAAACCTCACATCAGGGTCTGCCCTGAGTGTGGAGCCTGCTTAAGATTTTCTCTCTCTCCCTCTTCCTCTGCCCCTCCCCCTACCTCTTAAAAAACAAACAAATAAAAGAAAACAAAAGGTCAGACTTCCAAAGATGTTGCCCATGGGATCCTTTTCTTCTATAGGCAGAGTTCCACTGTGGTCTTCACCTTAATTCATATACTGTCGTGGTGAAGAGTCACAGTAAGTTTAAGAGGCTCTAGGACAGGACAATTCCCCTTTAACCTTTGCAGTCGCTAAAAGCTGCCAGTATGATACTCAGCTCCTCTATTTTACATGTTCCATTTGATAGACTGAAGTGGTGGCATTGTACAGATCCTTTACACATTCTAAAGTTCATTTCAGTTAAAAAAATAAAATAAAAAGTCCCCAATCTCACTAACAAAGCCACTGACAGAGTGACAGTAGAACATTCTGGAAATTCATCATTCACAGATGATTTAGAAGATATCTACTGTGGATCCTAATTAATTGGATTAAAAAATCAATGATTAGTGTATTTTAAGTGCAAATTTTAACTCCAAGCCATTTTATAAATAAGAAAACAGTAAAATATGCTATTTAAGGAGAGAATATGACTAGGATTGAGAAGACTCAAGATGTTACTCTGCTTTCCCTACAATCCGTTCACTTGGTTGGAAAGAGTCTGTGCTATTAGTGAGTACAGAGAGGCTGCAAGAAGTGAGCACACCCCCATTATCTGACTAATTGCTTTGTGAAGTGCTTTTAGAATAACTGGAACTGAAAGGCACTCCATACTACCAATTTATGGTCTATTCTTAGTGCCAATGATGCCGGAGAGAGCAGCACATTGTAAAGTCTGTTTTTCAGATGATAATATTTTTGACAAAGTGATTCGGATTTTAAAATATTCTCTTAGTGAAAGGTGCCAAGTGATCATCTGCTTTTCATGATGTGAAGTTCATCACGAGTGTTCGCTTTCACTTCAACTTTCTTCATCCAAATCAACTTCTTTTTTTTTTTTTTTTTTGGCACCTGCTTCAAATGTAAAAGAAGATGAACAGAGTACATGGGTTAATTTCAGGAGTTGGATTAACTGAGAGGTTTTGCTTAGGTTAATTTCAAAGTTTTATCATTTTAAGAGTGTTCTCTGTTTTTAATCATCTTCATGATAAAATAACTCAAATATTTAAGGAAAAACTGCTGTTGCAGGGTACATAGAAATGTTTGCAGACTTTTTTTTAAAGGGATTGAAATATACCTTTTGGTTCTCCTTATACTATTCAAAAAGATTAAAACAATTTTATTATGATTTTTACCATAATCTTTTGCTGATTTAAAAAGAATGGTGGAATGGCATTGATAAAGTAAATTTAAGGGAGGATGAAGCACCTCAGAAAAACTATAAATTAAAAGTCATCACAGCATGTGCTTTCTGCTCATTTTTATAATTTTTCTTTATGAGCAGCTTATTTGATTTTAGCTAAAATTTCTTCAGCAGGAGATAGTAATGCACTTGTGCCTACAAAATGAAATATTCCTTGTTGGGCTTTTACTCTCATTGTCATGTTTTTTATTATGAGGGAAATTTTGCTTGGAATAATGTCGTCTCATCATTTCACAGTTTTGAATTTTTTTTAAATGAATGAAATTTGGCTTTTGAACCTCAGGTTTGGTATCCAGGTAGCAAGTGAGCTCTACAGAAAATGTTCGGAAGCTGTGTTTGCTCAGATGTCCTGAATTCTTGCCCTGAGCTTATTTCATTTATATTCCATGTCTATTCAAACTGTGAATTTAGTTTAGCATGACTAAACACATTACATTTGCTTAATGACTGTGTATCCTTTGAATCTCAAATTCACTGAGTCACTCCTTTGGGATCCTTCTATTGTTGTTAAAGCAGGCAAGAAGGGGAAGATGTGGCAAAATGAGAAAAAAATAGTAAAAAATATTGATGTCTTACTCACTTTGTTTGGAAAATGATTTCATGAAACCTATAGTATTGGACTTTAAAAGATATATATCTGTTATATTAAGATCAGTATGTAACTTTCCTGTAAAATGAGTAGCAGGATATTATATTTATGCAACACCTTTCACCTCCCAAGGAGTGTGTTACAAACTCTATCCAGAGCACAGAAATCACTTTACCCACCACTGAAGTGGAACACGGCAGTTGTTTAAAAGAACACAATACTGCAAAATCATTTAAGAAAGGAATTGAATGAGAGTACAGCCTCCAAAAGAAACTACAGGGGGGATTTAAGAAAAGCAGACTACAATCTCTCAGCTTGGAATTTGGCCAGGACATTCAATCTAAACACTCCACTCCGTTCCAGTTTTTCCCTTAAATATTCTACTGCCCTTGACTCAATGATTGGTGTCTTGACATTTTAGTGTTTCTATCCCATGATATCTCCTGAGATCTAGTCCTTTAATAATTACTGGTCCAGAACTGACCCAGAAAGAAAAATTCCAATCAATGACTTTTCAATTTTCACTCTTCTAACGCACCTGGGTTCCCACCTTCATGTGACCTTGCCAAATGCCACCAGTTCATGTTAAAAATACTACAACACCTATGTTATTTAAGACCCAAAATGGCAAAGTTGCAGGTTGTAAGATAGATTTTTCTCATTTTTTTGTAAACACGAAACGACACATGCTTAAGACATCACTGCAAAATTTGAAAGATTTTGAGATTCAGGGAAGGGAATAACATGTTGGTAAAATAGATCTAATGTGTGTCCTTGAGGGAGTGTTGCTTCCTTGTTTCTGATTTTAAGAAAGGTCTACTTTAATTTACATTATACTATAGATCTTTCCAAATTCCTGCATGATAGTGATCATTCTACAGGTGAATTTATTTTAAAAATATGTATGTGTATTTCATTTTCCCTTGTGAAGAAACAATAGAAATGTTCATAATTTCTATGACCTACTCACATTTTATGTTTTGGTGATGTAGCCTATCTTCTCAATTTCTAAGTGTGTTGGACAGTCTCTTTTCATTTTTTGTAATTCTATAGAAATTCTTCTACAAAGAAGAATATAGGCTTTGAAGTCAGGTTAGAGCTATATTTTTTCATATGCCAGGTTTGAATCATCACTCCCCTAAAAGGATTAATTTATTTTGTTCCAATTTTAAAGTAACAATTGCCAGCATCTTGAAAAGCATAAATCATGTGGAAAAACTGCCATGAATGAAACCATAATAAAATAGTCAGTCTTCATCTTTAGAGTAACGGTGATGCCACCAAGAATTTAATTTTCTGTGCTTTTATATATATCATAATTCTGTTTTTTAACTAATAATCTAATCAAGAGAAGACAATCACATGCAGCTTATATATATATATATATATATATGCCAAATGATAATGAAAAAAACATACTAACATCCACTGAATTTTTGTTTGATTTACAGTTGTTAATGGTGAAATTTACTAGTTGTCTAAATGTCCTAAAGTAATATACTTGAACATTCAAAAGTAAGTTTTTGTTGAAAACAGATCATAAACACAAAGGTGGTGACAACTGCAATTTCTCTTAAATAATTATAGAATGTAACTAATTCAGCTAATTCTTACTGACTTTTCTTATGTGTCTAATCAATTCCATGATTTGGTAGAAAGCATTTAGAACAGTGTTGGGAAATATTGAGCTCTATACAAATTTTGTCATCATTATCATAGGACTGTTTCCTTCAGTTAGCATAACTAATTGTATTTCAGAAAATTTTCAGTAATATCTTATGTGTAAGCTATTTTGTTTTGTTGATATGGGGCTAAAGATTAAAAAACATTGATGTTGCTCTTGGTTTGGGGTATATCAATAGTATAGTAATAATTGTTACCACCTACAGGGTGGAAATGAGAATGTGATTTGGATATAGACATGGGAATTTTTCAAGCATCTAGCATGTCCCTGTCTCCTGTAAGTACCTTATCTCATTTCATTTTACAACAACATTATGAGGAAACCATTATTTCCATATTTAGGTTTTAAAAATGGAGCAGAAAAGCATTCAGTAACTTACTCTAGGCCTCACAGTTATAAAGTGATAGATCAATGTACCTGTCTCTGAACACTTTCCACTCAACAATTATACAGGTTTGGTGAATCATGTGCTCATATAATGTCAAACTTTCAAAGGAGAACTTAAACAAAATCTTGAAGCTCAACTCTACATGTATAATATTTCCATGAAAAGAAGGGTTCCCTAAAACATAACTTGAAAACCCTGATAGATGGCATCTCACAAAGAGTCTGGTATCCCTACAGTGAGGGCACAACAAAATTTTCTGATAGCCCTTTGTATCTTAGATAACAAGCCCCTTATATAACTATGCCAATTGTGCTCAACCCAGCAATACAAGATGAGGTCAGCAGAATACCCTGTGTTAAAGCCAACATCATGTGTTAAAGGTCAACTTAGACTTTAGAAAGGGAGCATGAATTAACTCAAAATATGTGAACCCGTTTAATGATCTTTTAACATGACAATATTCAGATGAAATCAATTAAACACGTGTTTATTAATAGGGAAAATACCCCATGGAAATAAAAAAAACTATGGACTTTAAGATCACACAAACCTAGTTTATCATCCTAGTTTTCCTTTTACTAGCTCTGGATCTAAGGCAAATCATTTCAACCCAATGAACTGCAGTTTCTTTATAAGAAAAATAAGGCTCATAATAGTGTCTCACAGGGCTGTTGTACAATATGTATTAAATGAGATAATATATGTAAAATGCAGGGTATTTGACCCAGAGGAAGCACTTCAGAAATGATGATTATTTCATTCATATACCAGCATTATTATTAATATATACCAGATAGCATGGAAGATCCTTAAGAGCAGACAGGCCCCCTACATAGACAGGGAAGTTATGGACTAAAAAGATAGGCAGTTAAACAAGCATTGATTGTGCAGTTCATAATTACTATGCTGGAAGAGGATTAACATTTTCAAGAGTTCCAAAAGCGTTCACTTTGTTTAAAAAAAAAATTCCAAATTGAGAACTAGTCCCACTGAAGGTAAATACTTCATGAGGCTCCCAATCCAATCTCACATCTTGAAATTGTTCTTACCACCATGGAAATACCCGAGCATTCATGGTCCCTAGGGGAGTACTGCCCTTTGGAGGGTGCTCAGTTTGCCTGCCTTTTTCCCCAGGCTTGCTTTGGCTTGCTAATAGGCTTGCTTTGATGGATGATGGTATGATTTTTGGGATGCTAAAAGACTAGACATCTTAGTTCCTAGCAAAAAAGATGAGACTGAGTAAAAACAATGAAACAAAAAACAAAAACAAACACATAAAAACCAGGAGGGTTTTTTTTTTTTTTACCCAATGTCCTCTTCTAAGGAAGACCAAAATTTTGAAATTGACTGGAAACACCAATTTCCATTTCAGCTTGGAGAAGTGATGGTATTCATTACTTTACGATTTTCTATCTCAGGCACGTCTGCTTGTGACCATGTATGAAGATCACTCATATAAGGCATAGGAATTAAAGTATTAGATTCTGTGTCATCAAGAGAATACTTGGTTAGGACTGGCCAATGCAGTAATTTGCCAACAGCTGGCCAAAGTTGCCAAGGCCAAAGGGTGGCTATTCTGCAAGGACTGGTTTCCATAATTGTAATTGGAGTGCATTATGAGGGAAAAAGGAGAGCCAGGAGTGGCAATGACCATGAATGAGCTCCAGGCAACAGATGCTCTTTTTGGAAAACTAGTCATGTTACTAAGAATGATGACATTGCAGGCTAGGGTGTTTGGCTTTTCTTGTCTTTGGCAGTCAGTAGGGATGAATATTTGGTGCCATCTTCTGAGAGTCCCTGAAATGACATCTGTCCAACCTGTTTTATTTGTATTTTTTTCCTTTTGTTTTGTATTTGGTTATCAAAATGTACTAAGTGGGATCATCAGAGATTTACGTAGTTAAGTATGATTCTAGTACAGGGGAAGAGAAAGATGCTTCAACACAGTTCCCACTTTCTCCATGGTGAGCCAGGTCAAAGCATATGGCAAAACACATTACTATCATGATTAATTCCTTTGAACCACAGTTTAGTTTCAAATGATTGAGATATTTTGCGTTGATTATTGACTTCAGTTAATATGTAGCTCCTGCTATTTTGGTGCCTTTTACATTTTTAAAGCCTCTGGGAGAAATTAAAAAAAAAAAAGATTTGCATCCATACTAATATACCCCTAAGGTGCTCTTCCCATTAACATTTCAGTTTGTGTAAGTTTTAAATGTTTTTATCCTGAAATTATTCATGGTTACCTTGTTGGCCATTTTTCAACAAAAGGGCTGCTGCTGTTGACAGGCATGGCAGCCAGCCAGGAGAAACTGGGCAGAGAAGAGATGCAAATTTCCCCTCAAAATGAGGTGAGGGGAAATTATGTGACTAAGTATAGCAGCTATTTAAATCCAACAGTAATTCAAGGCCCATCTCAAATCCCTCCTTCTCTTCCAAATGCTTCTTTAATTACTCCAGGCCTCGATGACCTCCCTGTCCTCTGTATTTCTACAGTTCACAATTACCTTAGGTAGTTATGAAATTAAAATTAAGATGTATTTTATAAGTTTATGTATAAGTTGACAGATGAAACTATTTGCAGGGGGCATGTTTTAGGTGATTGTTCTATATTTTTAAAATCAGTTTTATTAATGTTAATAGGAAACTAATGCCTGGATCAGCCCCAGAGCCCCTGACCACCTTCTAGCAGTGGTAGCACTGCAGGAACTGGATGTCCTAAGAACCTCTCTGTAACAACATCTAGAGTTATCTTCCTCTTAAGTTAACAGGTCATCTGAACTCAGAAGTAGTACAAGGTCAAGTTGGTAGTAGTGGGAAGAAATTAGACAATATTTATACTTCTTTTTGTTACCCTATGTCAACTTTATTCTCCTAGGAGACGTCAAGAAAACGCTTTGGGAGCAAAATGTGAATAGATTTAAGGACTCAGTTCTCATTAGAAAAGTAAGAAAACATTTTGGATGCAAAAGCTCATCAAAGACAGAAAATAGTTCTGGGAGTAGATTGCTAGAGATAGGGCATATATCTGGATGAAAGGTATAGTTAATGGCCACCTTCATTCATTCAATATTCAACTAACAAATGCTTACTAGGCATCGGGCATTGGTTTTAGGGAATAATTGGGGATACTGCAATAAATTTGTTAACCAGGATCTCTACCCTCAAGGAATTCACACTCTAGTGGAGTATAAAAAATAAATAAATAAACCCACATACATATAAATAGTTATTACTGTGGTGAGGGGAAAAAGGAAACCACAAGTATGTCTATAGAATATTGAGTACTGAGTTGAGAATAAAAGAGTCATTTATATTACATGGTCATAGAAGGTCTCTAGGTCAAAATTTAAAGAGTAACATCCAAAAAATAAATATTAAAAAAACAATAACAACCATCCTGGAATAATGGTAGGGAGAGGGTTCCAAGCAAAGGGTTAAGCATATGCAAGAGTGCTGAGACAGGAATGACCTTGATTTGTTCTAGGGGCAGAGAGTATGAGGAGTTTGGTTCACAGAGAAGGGGAATGTGAAATAGGCAGGGGCAAAACACGTGGGATCCTATAAGCCAGGAGAAGTGGTTAGATTTCATTCCAGCTGGGTTGGAATCACTGAAATGTTTTAAGGAGAGAATTATTGCAACCAAATTCATATTTGACAAGAAAATGCAGGCTGTGGGTAGAATATTGCCTGTAGGTAGAAAAAGAGTAAAGAGAGTAAAGTATTTGTCTAAGGAAAAGATGAAGGTGTTTTGGACTATAATAGTGGCTGTGGGAATGGTAAGAGGTGGTCAAATTTGGACCATTTTGTTGAGGTGGAATGGGTAGGTTTTAATAATGTGGAGATTAAGAGAAAAAAATCACAGATGATTCCCAGGATCCTGGGCTCACCAGTAGGTCGGATGCACAAGGTATCCCAAATGATTCCTGTGTCATCTTCTACTGTTCACTCCTGTTCTTTGTTCATCTTATTTCGCCAACAAATGCTCTCATGAACAAGTGCCCTAGTGTCTTCTGTGCCCATTGCGTCTGTCCCAGCAGGGTTCAATAAACACTCCACTCATTTATTTTCTCTGCTACTTGAATAAGAAAACATTATTCAAGAACAATTTTCTTCCACAGGAAAAACATTGTACAATTTTTAGAAACTTTAGCTTTGTTCTCTCTATATTTATACTTCCAAGATTACATAGAACATTATTACTCCATTTAGAAGCCTTGCATCAAATTTTAAATGAGTTGTTCACTTTCATTAAATGTTTAATTTTCATGATGATACCTCTTTTTGTTACCTGTAACAACTTCTGTGGTAGCTGTTGTGAAATATAAGATGGTATCTTAAAAGCTTTCTGAATTTTTAGTACTTTCCATAAGAAAACAAAACTCTTTTAACACTTGTGCATTGTGTACTCCTATAGCAATATCTTAAATCCTAGTGGCTTTATCTTTACCATTTAGATAAAGATCCCTCTGATTTTCTGTTTGGTTTGGACTTCCAATTACTTATGCAAGGCCATTCACTCTGTGGATTGTCTAAAGCAGTAGGCAACTCTACTTTCAGTTTTCTTCTGAAACCCAGAATAATTTTTGGTTGTCTTCCCATTTCATTATTGATGAGTATTAGCAGACGGCAACAAAGCAGATCATAGCTATTAATACTAAATTACATGCATTTAGTTCCTACTCGCTTCCCAGCACCGTAATAAACACTTGTATGTTTTGTTTCATTTATTCAATATAAATATGTTGTGAAGTAGTATAATTATCCCCATTTTACTGATGAAGAGTGAGACTTAGAAGGAGTAAAGTCTGTGTCTAAGATCACCCAGCTGTCAATCATTACTAAAATAAATACAAATGTACAATTCAAATTCTTAACTGTGAGGTATATTGCTTATTGACATAAGAAAGTCAATCTGGTTGGTATTTTAGTTATTTTATAATTTGGTCAACTGTAAATATTTATATTTTCCAAAATTATGGAATTCCACTTACTTTAACCTATATCTCTTCTTTGTTTTCTTATCAATATCAATTCTATTTATTTCATTAACCTCTTACTTTACCTTTCTTTCATTTTCATCTTTTTCTCCCTGAATCAGATTTAGTGCTTTACTCCATAGGTACTTAAAACTCAGCCCAGAGAAGGCGTTCCCTTTATATTTCATGACACTTTCCCTTATTGCTCTCTCTTGGGTTCACAATACTGAGCTCTGATGATATTCTGATATTTCTTAACTTGCTTTCCACTGTCCATGAATGGAATACTGCGAGCTATGTGGAGTCTGAGGTCTGTACCAGAGGTGTTATGGGTTTCTTTTTATTGCTAGATGAATACTATGGCATTCCTATTACTGCAGGTTAATTTTTTTTATCACGTTCTTTCAATATTTTTCCAATACAATAGAGAAAGAGGTTGGAAAACCAATAGAATTAGAATTGAAAAGAGACTGTGACAAGATGAAAATTGGACAGAAACAAATTGAATTTTTTTTTCAGTCTAAGTTCAAGATTAGACTAAATGTCTCTTGCTTCTCTCAGAAAATAAAAAATAAGGAATATCTCACATGTATCCATGTCATCCTGTCTTCAGTTTGGTTGCCTGCCATGGAATCCTCCATTTCATTCTGAACAAACTCTCCTCCCAAGATTAGGTCTTGTTATGTGTTCATACCAGGGGCCAAGTTGTCTATAATAACTTTCCCACTGATTTCTTTCATGAAGCTCACACTTTTTGCTACTCCCTTTGATATGAAACCACATTTGAATCCCTCACTTATCAAAGCCCCCCGAACTATATTCTTTATTCAATCTGGATTCTTGATTAACAACTTCAGTGTCTCTTAAAATGTCTCCAAGACCCCCAGATCCTGATTTTTCAGTCTTACCTACACTTTCTGTATTCCTATACGTTAGGCTCATAGAGTCCTGTTCTGTTATCAGTTTTTATGCCAATCCTGTGGAAGCATTTTTTTTTTCCATGGACAACTTTTTTTTTATTTATACATGTAATTATTGATTTCAGTCTTTGAAGACAATTTTCTTCTAAAGCTAGATCTTCTAAATCTACTTTTTATTTAATACCCACTAATTCTTGAGCCATTTTGCTCCTATGAGGATGCCTTCATTTTTCAAGTCTATTCAATATCCCTTTTTAAGGGAAAGATGGAGCATTTTGGACTAGGATCATGGCTGCAAAGATGGTGAGAGGTAGCCAGATTTGGGAAGTTATGCCAATCATTGTTCTATGAGAATTTGATGTCTATTTTTTAATAGTAATCCCAAAAGTTGCTTTAGGATCTAATATAAAACCTTAAATGAAGTAATACATTTTCACTAGAGGTTAAAAGAGACCACAGTCTTCAAGTAATCAAAACATTTAACATTTCCTGCACATTTTTGTTCATTCAGTAAGTATTTATTAAGTGCCTCTTAAGTGCCAGGTACTCTGTCAGGTATCAGCAATTCTACAGAGCATGAAATAGACAATGTCTCCCAGAGTTTAGAGATTGTCAAGAGGCAATGATATTTTATCTGAGATCCAAAGAATGGTAAGATTTAACCCTATCCTAGCTCTGAAGAGAGAAAGCTGAAAAGGACAGTGCCACTGACCTTGAATAACTTATTATACAGAGGTGGACATGTTTTCTGAGAAATCTTACTATAAATAGTACAAATAAACAAAAAATTTTAGACCAATGGCTCTTAACTTCACACTCAAAATTCACCTAAGCTTCATTTTAAAAAAAATCTGTGCCTAGTCACCCCAAATCTTTGAATTAAACTTTCTGGGTGTGGATCTTGGGAATTTCCATTTTTTAAGCTCCCTAGTGACTCTTCTATATAATAATGCTTGGGAATCATTGCCTAAGACTTAAACATAGGTTTTCCTGAGAGTCCTCTATGCACGTTTTACATCTGCAGATTCTTGACATACCTGAGAAGATTGAGGGTCTAGAACTAAGAGGCCCAGAATCTTCATTTTAAAAAATTCGTCCAGTTGATTCTGGTTCAAGAGCAGGCAGATCACACATGGATAAACCGTGCTGTAAAATTTTACAACAATATTACATGTTAAGAAGATGACTATGGACTAGATAGTGATTTAAGTTTTAGAAGACAATTGGGTCAAATCAACTGGATGGTGTCTTACTTTTTGGCCACATCTAGCTCAAGTCATCTCCCACTCAAGCCTAACTAACCAGTTACTACTCTGATGTACAAATGGCAAACCACATTTCTTTGTTCATAAAAATATAAGTGTATGCAGAACTTTCAATATGTAAGGAAAGCACATGGGCTTTCCCAATTCACTTATTTGTTTTTGTAACACTTCTGAGATCAATGGGATTAAGTCATCATTATATAGCTCTTGCTTTCAGAAAGAACTGAGTAAAAAATTATTATACTACCTCCTGATTCTTTATAAAGTACGTGGGCAAAATCTGACAGTTTTCTATAGGCAAAAGTTCAACCCTTCTGAGAAAAGCATAGTGCACTTTGTAGCTGCTTCCCATACCTCTTCCCAGACTATCCCTGACCTGCAGCCAGAGTGTAATTTTCCTCCTGTGGTTTCTCATCATTCTTTATGATGAAGTCATTTTTTAAATGAGGCCCACCATGCTCTATAGGATGTGCCCCAACCCTCCTTCAACTGCCTATCTCCTCCTTCTTTGCTTTATTAAATATGCCACATACCTCTATGTCATAGGGCCCCTTCTTCCATGCAATCTCCTCTACCTGGAGATAGTTGTCTCTGCTTACTTCCATGTCAACTCAACTAAACAGTCATCTTTCATATGTCAGCTCAGGAGTCACCCACTTAGAAAATCCAGCTTTAATTCCCAGCCAAGGGCAGTTCTTGTTTAGCACTATTTCGGTCTCATGGAGTGTTCTCCAGAGTGTTATTATATAATATTTCATATTATTCACTTAATGTCTCCATAATTAGACTGACAGAAACCTTGTGTGTGGTGTCTTTTTATTCACTATATTGACTACACATAATAGATGCTCAGTGAATATTTGTTGAAGAATTGAATGAAGAGTTCAAAATACTCTAAGAGAGTTAGCTTTGTGATTTCAGTTCATTCTACTGGTTCATTGTATATTTATTTAATATTTGTTATGTCCTGAACCCAATAATAAGCACCAGGAATACAGAGATGAATTAACAGTTAGTGAACTATAACCACAATATGCAGCCAACTTTCTTGCAATTAGATGTTGCTGTATCACCCGTTTGTATCAGTGGTAGCCCTTTCTCACTAATGCATCTTCCCTTCTTATTTGCAATCAACTTGGGCATATTCCATTATATTCCTTCTGTTTTTTTCCATTCAACACCTAGCTCATTTCCAGGGAGTCTGAATAAGGCATCCAATCAAACCTATTCTAGAAAACAAACCAAAACCTCAGATTAATTCTGGATTTAGTATGTAAAAAAGTACTTGTTTTCTAGTTATAAAATTTAAGCTGGCAAAATATATTGGAGATTAAGTAGTCCATCTCTTCTTTTTTCTTTATATGAAAATAAGATTCTATCATTATATCAATTTTGTTTAAAAATCTAAGATATTTTTGATAATTTCTAGTGAAAAAGCAATTCAAATACTTTCATCAAAAACAACTCTCATAATAAAGAATTTATTTTTCCTCAAGTCTAACCTAAAATTTATATTCAAATATGATTACAACTCTTTTCAAATACTTGTTACCATTTGGAATAGTATTTAGAATTCTTCTTCCTTTTAACCATTCTATATCATGCTTATATTTGGTGCAAATATTTTTTATCTTTGAAAACATATTCCAAAATCTTCATATTAAAGTTAAAAAATTCAAAGCTAAAATTACATTCTAAAATAAGCTTATTCTTCATAGACCCGATTCCATTTTAAATGTTTGTAATATTGTCCCTTCATTTTGAATAACATTAAGTCACCAACTTTTAATATATTTGCTTTTCCTCTTTTTTGTTTAACTATGTACATCAATTAACATCACCTTTGTCTCTTTGGAACTTTATCTGATTAATATTGTTTCTACCTATATCACTTAACTACCTTGCTAATGGTTTAGAATAGAAGAGTCACAGTCTAAATAGTCAAAATAATAAAACTATGTGTTATGGGTCTTAGGCACTATAGATTACATTTATATTTTCTAGTTTTATGCAGCCAGCAGATCTGTATCTAATGGACCAAAATAAGTACCATAGCATCTATATAAATAAATTCAAAGTACATAGTTGTCAGAGACTCTCAGTTCTACATGAACATAGTTTTCTCAGAGGCTTAGGTTAGTGACACAGTAATATTCTTAATCCATCACAGTTATCCTTCATATCAATAATCTTTCATGTTCATACCTATTGAAATATATAATGCTAGTGTTTGTTTTTGCCAAACTGAGTCAGGCCAGGATTAGCTATACTTTACAAATGAAAAAAGGTAAGGAGAAGTTAAAGGACTTTGCCAAGGTCACACAGTGAGTACACAGAAGATCTAAGATGAAAACAAAGTGCAATGAGCCATGGTGCCTCCCTTCCCAAGAAATCATTTCTCAAGCAGTTATCCCAAATCAAGATTAATTGGGTCAGATGATAGCTCTTCCTTCACCAAAGCACATTCAACTAATATAGCTGAGATCTGTTTTTTGTGTTTTACTGTTCTAGAGTATGTAATGAAAAAAAAGTTAAAGACAGAAGTTGTTTCCCTCTAATTACATCAAAAATGTTATATCCTTTCACTATCACATCTGTGTGAGTTAGGGCATTATAGGGAATTTATACATTATGTCTCGATAAAAGCTAAAAAGAATAGGTCCNGAGTATGTAATGAAAAAAAAGTTAAAGACAGAAGTTGTTTCCCTCTAATTACATCAAAAATGCTATATCCTTTCACTATCTCATCTGTGTGAGTTAGGGCATTATAGGGAATTTATACATTATGTCTCGATAAAAGCTAAAAAGAATAGGTCCATGGCTCTTCAATGCTCTAATTTCATACTTGTTGTTTCTAGAATTAAAGCTGCCTCGAGTGTGTTTCCGTAAGTATTGTTTTCCTTTGGAGTCAGATTGTTCCTATTTAAACAGCTGTCCTCAGTTCTACTGCTGTCATACCGGTTGTAATTATATTTCAACTGAAAGCCATTGTTGCATTTTTATTTATAACTTGGCAAAAGTGAGAAACTTAAACTACACAAAGGTCAGTTTTTCAGAACTGAGATCAATTAAATTATTTACCAAATGCACCAGTGTCAGAAATATTATCCCATGGTATATTTATAAATTTAAAGGGGAAAAACTCAATTACAAAATTCATGAGCATTAAATGGGTAGCAGTGCTTTCTGCAACTTAATTTGAAATGGATTTTAAACTGAGTAAAATTTGTTTCTGATGATGTCATGGAGGAGGCAGTGATTGCTAAGTTCCTGTCTATGGTTAGGTTTTAAATATCTGCATTTGGTCTCCTATTCACTTTGCAACAACGTAATAACTCCCAACGAGGCATACTTTGAGAAAATTATTAACTTTTATTAGAAGGATAGGGTAGTATGATGCATAGAGGCCACCACACACTAGCTAAAATCACTTTGGACATTACAAGATACAAAACACTGGTCCCTTCAATTATCTACTCCCGGATATGGACAAAGGGCTTACTGTGTTCCTCTCAGTTCTCTTACTTCCATCACCCACTTTTGAAGATACCAGCTGTGAGGATTTGTTGACTTATTTAAAACCCTGATGGGAATAGGGGGAAAGTATAATGACTCTATAATATTCCATAAGACTTCCAAAAGTGGTGTTAAAGAAGACAACCTCAGGACAGCTAACTGAAACCAGGCAACTGTTCTGCTTTTCAGGTGCAGATATTCACATTTAAGGAAAGTATGATTTCAGATCAGGAGAAAAGAATATTAGAAATAACAGTATGCACATTCCACACTTATTTGTATAAGTCATTTGTGTTGTGCCAGGCACTGTGCTAAATGTTAAGAATACAGAAATAACTAAGTATAGCCCTATCTTCAAAGATGCCACAATTTAATAAAATAATCAGACATGTCAGCAAATAACCACATTGGAATGGTAGTCTCTCTAACTCAGGCATGTACATAAACCAAGAAACATCAAGTAGCGTAGTTTGAAAAAAAAATAGTAAAAGTTTTGCTGGAAAGATAATGGTTTAATAGTTTTGCAAAGGTTTTTTTTTTTCTTTTTTTTTAACCACAGGACTGATAGATAGGGAGGGGTTGAGAGCAATGTGTGAGACATAACATTGGGAAATGTAAAAGATCGTGACACACTGCGGGTAGGAGACTTCAACACGGTCAGAACATGTTGAGTTGGGAGCCAATGTTGGAAGAAGAGGTCAAAAATATGAAGAGAGATTAGGTTGATAAAGGCCCTGCATGCTCTGCTAAGGAATTTCAGGAAGCAGCTGTGGAAGATTTTTAACCAGAAGATTGACATGACTAGACTGTTCTTTGATAAAATAACTCTGTCAACAAGGTAATACGTGGCTAGAAAGGAGAAGCATTTGAAATTGGTAAACTCATAGTGGGGAGTCTAGTAAGGAAGCCATGGTGATGGTTCAGGTAAAAGGGGAAGAGCTCAGTGGGGATAGTTAAAAAGGAATCTATTTGAAAGAAAATTGCTAGTGTTTATTGGAAAGGTAGTATAGCCTGGGTGGCTATAGATAATAGAGGAGGAGGGGACGAGGTTTATTCTATTAGCAGGAAGATCTCTAGGTTTAAAGCAAAAAGTATGGTCTTCAAAGTTTTTTTTTATATCCATTTAATTCTTTATTTCAAGTGATACAGATTTTGGGTGAAAGCTGAGTGCTAGAGAGGAAAAAAAAAGTGCTGGAAACAGGTGTCATTTGGTTGGATAGGGCCAATGTAAGTCATATAAAAGCCTCGAGAAAACATCTGCCATTTGAAGGTGGGGAAGAGTCTAGAGCTGAGGCAGAAGGACTTTCCTGGAAGAAGTTGTTCCTTATAGCTAATCATTTTTTCACTTCAATAAACAAGACACAGACTAAGTTTTTTAATAGTTAAAATATTTCTTTAAAATAATTTGAGAATGATACATGTTAATCCCAGTTCCATGATTTAGTAGGAATATGATGCCGTGAGAATCCCTTGGTCTTGAGATTCACTCTTACTGTCCTTTTTTTGTTTTGAGAGAGAGCACATGCATACACGCGCTCATTCACAGGAGCAAGGGGGAGGGGGAGAGAGAGAGAATCTTAAGCAAGCTCCACATTCAGCATGGAGCCCAATGTGGGGCTCGATCTCATGACCCTAAGATCATGACCTGAGCAGAAATCAAGATTCAGGTGCTTAACTGACTGACCCGCCCAGGGGCCCCTATTATCCTTAAGATAGGAGAATAATACCTCCTCATAGAATTATTTTGGGGATTAAACAAACAACAAAGGTAAGGTGCTTTATGTTCTTCTCAGCATATAGGCACTTTGTAAATGGTAGCTATTTGCAAATTTTTATTGAAAGTAAAACATGTATCAGTTAAATTGAGTTGCTATATCTCAAATTTATATTCCTTTCTATCTTATTCACTCCTTTATTCATTCAGAAAGTGGTTTTTGAGCCCCTGTCCTACATCAAGCTACATCTGGAAGTTCAGATTGCTGACTATGGTCTAACAGTCTAATGGGAAGAGAAATGCAGTCAAAATAAAGACAGTACAGTATGATCCCACAGTTATATAAATCCACAGACATGATATGTCATTAACATGCATTCTGTTAAAATCCTTCTTAAAATAATTTATCCCTGCTCGGTGGGGTGTCTGCTTCTCCGTCTACCCCTTCTCCCTGCTTGTGATCTCACTCTTTCTCAAGTAAATAAATAAATAAAATCTTTAAAATAATTTAATTTGGGGGTGATTGTTTAAAATTACTACAGAAATTTGAAGCCCAATTAAGCTAACCAAAAGATAACCAGTTTGAATTACCACCAGCAGCCCCAGAATTATACTGCAACACTCACAGAGGATATGGCTACATAGATCAATGTATATGGTGATGATTAGTATCATAATTATACTAAATGCAAGCACTATAACTCACGGGTCTACCTAACACAGTTGGTACCTGTATAGATGTAATGATCAAGAGTAGCCAACATGAGAGACTTTTTAATGATTCATCTGTCCTGTCGGTATTGTATTAGTAGCTTTTTTTTTTTAAGATTTTATTTATTTATTTGACAGAGAAAGACACAGCCAATGAAGGAGGGAACACAAGCAGGGGGAGTGGGAGAGGAAGAAGCAGGCTCCCAGTGGAGCAGGGAGCTCAGTGTGGGTCTCAGTCCCAGAACGCCGGGATCACGCCCTGGGCTGAAGGCAGATGCTTAACGTCTGAGCCACCCAGACGCCCCTGTATTAGTTGCTTTTAACTTTGTTAGGCAAAATGCCATTTGGGTTTTTTGTTTTGTATTTAATTTTTGTTTTTTAGAAGGAAACAACCTACAGCATTTTTTCCTACTAAAATCCATTCATGCCAGAGAAAGAGAAAATTGTTGGCTGGAGAAATCAGAAGCAAAATTTGCAAGTGAAGTCAAACAAAATACTAATCAATTCTTATATGTATTAAAATGCTTTCATTTTCATAACCCATTTAGCAAGTAGGTGTTTCCTGTGATGCAAAGATACATTCATTTTTTTTCTTTCTACACCTCTACAAATTGCTTTTGTGTAATAAACTGCACAAAGGATACTCACCCAGAGAGCTGATGCAAAACCTCATTTTGAGAAACAAAAGCAGTGTCAATTTATATGGCAAGAGAATGAATACTGCAATCCAGGTTGATATAGGATCTGACACTTCGAATCTAAAATAAATTATTTGGAAGGCCTACTATCTTTTTCCCCTGACCTTGGTATTAACAGCATTTGTGACCTCATATGCAAATGCAGTAAAATACTAAGGATGTTTTTCATCAGTATGAATTAGCAGTTTTTTAATGTATGTTTCTGTGATCATCGGTTTATTTCCCAAAGTGTAATTTCAATCTCCCTAAATCAATTTAACCAGCAGCATGTTGCGAATGTGACTCATTTCATCTGAGCCTGTGGTTAGCATTATGTTGCGGCAACAAGGCCACCTGACAGATTTTTCAGCCTAGAAGTTGTCCATTTCAATTAACAGGACACTCAGGACATTTCCCTGTCAGGATAATCAACGTGTGTGCTGATTTGCCTCCTCTCTTGAAAAAGAAGAAAATATTATGTACTGTGAATAGGAAGTCAACCTCCCTTTTTCTTTTTTCAGAACACAAAGTCTTAGCAGGAAGCGAATATAAATAATGGAAAACAATTCTGTATGCTGGAACTTAGAGAAGTGTGATTTCTTTTTTCTCCGCATTATAGTGTATGCGCCAGGCATTGCTTTCCTAATTCTGTCACTCCTGTAGAAATATAGATGGACACATCCATGAATTTATATTGCTGATCTTGCCTGCTGTTACCTGTCCCTAGCAATAGATCTGGGTTTTCTGTGCTTTGAAAAGGAAACACTTGGAAGAAAATGCATCATTCTAATGTTTAAATATTATTTGCTGTATGAGTCCTTTAAAGAAACGTGCGGTGTTTAATTCTCAGGCCAGTGCTAAGCAAGGCTACCTAATGGGTGACAAAGGAAAAATGCGCTGCGAAGAGAACTCTAAATAGCTTCATGGAGAATTGGTGCAGCTTTTCAATAATACTTTAATGCGATTAGAAACTCTGACATCATCTCGTACTTAGTCAACATCGGCACATGCTGGACTTTTCATATAACTGCCCATGTAAACCATAGCTTTTCTAGCCCAATTTAATTTTTCTGTGTTCTAATCATGATATATGTCTTTTTTGTTAATAGTTTTCGTAAGCATACATCAGAAAGGAAAACAAACTGAAGCAAAGCTACTTTCAACTATAAAAACATCCCTGCAAATATATGCACTCTTTAGACAGACCATTTTGTATGGTTAAGCTTCATGAACTCATCTCTGCAGCAGGGTGCACGTTTAGCTGGGAGACAACTGAGTTATAAAATTGGTTTTGGACTACTGAGGGAAAAAATGGAGCCAAAGTGTGGAGATTCTATCATGAGGTGTAAAATAAGAACTTCTCCTTCTTAAGTAAGTTTCTCGAATATGGTTGATTTTCCTTTGTATGGAGAAGGGTCAGTATCCAGATCCCTTCCATTTGTCCTCCGTNATTCAGAAAGTGGTTTTTGAGCCCCTGTCCTACATCAAGCTACATCTGGAAGTTCAGATTGCTGACTATGGTCTAACAGTCTAATGGGAAGAGAAATGCAGTCAAAATAAAGACAGTACAGTATGATCCCACAGTTATATAAATCCACAGACATGATATGTCATTAACATGCATTCTGTTAAAATCCTTCTTAAAATAATTTATCCCTGCTCGGTGGGGTGTCTGCTTCTCCGTCTACCCCTTCTCCCTGCTTGTGATCTCACTCTTTCTCAAGTAAATAAATAAATAAAATCTTTAAAATAATTTAATTTGGGGGTGATTGTTTAAAATTACTACAGAAATTTGAAGACCAATTAAGTTAACCAAAAGATAACCAGTTTGAATTACCACCAGCAGCCCCAGAATTATACTGCAACACTCACAGAGGATATGGCTACATAAATCAATGTATATGGTGATGATTAGTATCATAATTATACTAAATGCAAGCACTATAACTCACGGGTCTACCTAACACAGTTGGTACCTGTATAGATGTAATGATCAAGAGTAGCCAACATGAGAGACTTTTTAATGATTCATCTGTCCTGTCGGTATTGTATTAGTAGCTTTTTTTTTTTAAGATTTTATTTATTTATTTGACAGAGAAAGACACAGCCAATGAAGGAGGGAACACAAGCAGGGGGAGTGGGAGAGGAAGAAGCAGGCTCCCAGTGGAGCAGGGAGCTCAGTGTGGGTCTCAGTCCCAGAACGCCGGGATCACGCCCTGGGCTGAAGGCAGATGCTTAACGTCTGAGCCACCCAGACGCCCCTGTATTAGTTGCTTTTAACTTTGTTAGGCAAAATGCCATTTGGGTTTTTTGTTTTGTATTTAATTTTTGTTTTTTAGAAGGAAACAACCTACAGCATTTTTTCCTACTAAAATCCATTCATGCCAGAGAAAGAGAAAATTGTTGGCTAGAGAAATCAGAAGCAAAATTTGCAAGTGAAGTCAAACAAAATACTAATCAATTCTTATATGTATTAAAATGCTTTCATTTTCATAACCCATTTAGCAAGTAGGTGTTTCCTGTGATGCAAAGATACATTCATTTTTTTTCTTTCTACACCTCTACAAATTGCTTTTGTGTAATAAACTGCACAAAGGATACTCACCCAGAGAGCTGATGCAAAACCTCATTTTGAGAAACAAAAGCAGTGTCAATTTATATGGCAAGAGAATGAATACTGCAATCCAGGTTGATATAGGATCTGACACTTCGAATCTAAAATAAATTATTTGGAAGGCCTACTATCTTTTTCCCCTGACCTTGGTATTAACAGCATTTGTGACCTCATATGCAAATGCAGTAAAATACTAAGGATGTTTTTCATCAGTATGAATTAGCAGTTTTTTAATGTATGTTTCTGTGATCATCGGTTTATTTCCCAAAGTGTAATTTCAATCTCCCTAAATCAATTTAACCAGCAGCATGTTGCGAATGTGACTCATTTCATCTGAGCCTGTGGTTAGCATTATGTTGCGGCAACAAGGCCACCTGACAGATTTTTCAGCCTAGAAGTTGTCCATTTCAATTAACAGGACACTCAGGACATTTCCCTGTCAGGATAATCAACGTGTGTGCTGATTTGCCTCCTCTCTTGAAAAAGGAGAAAATATTATGTACTGTGAATAGGAAGTCAACCTCCCTTTTTCTTTTTTCAGAACACAAAGTCTTAGCAGGAAGCGAATATAAATAATGGAAAACAATTCTGTATGCTGGAACTTAGAGAAGTGTGATTTCTTTTTTCTCCGCATTATAGTGTATGCGCCAGGCATTGCTTTCCTAATTCTGTCACTCCTGTAGAAATATAGATGGACACATCCATGAATTTATATTGCTGATCTTGCCTGCTGTTACCTGTCCCTAGCAATAGATCTGGGTTTTCTGTGCTTTGAAAAGGAAACACTTGGAAGAAAATGCATCATTCTAATGTTTAAATATTATTTGCTGTATGAGTCCTTTAAAGAAACGTGCGGTGTTTAATTCTCAGGCCAGTGCTAAGCAAGGCTACCTAATGGGTGACAAAGGAAAAATGCGCTGCGAAGAGAACTCTAAATAGCTTCATGGAGAATTGGTGCAGCTTTTCAATAATACTTTAATGCGATTAGAAACTCTGACATCATCTCGTACTTAGTCAACATCGGCACATGCTGGACTTTTCATATAACTGCCCATGTAAACCATAGCTTTTCTAGCCCAATTTAATTTTTCTGTGTTCTAATCATGATATATGTCTTTTTTGTTAATAGTTTTCGTAAGCATACATCAGAAAGGAAAACAAACTGAAGCAAAGCTACTTTCAACTATAAAAACATCCCTGCAAATATATGCACTCTTTAGACAGACCATTTTGTATGGTTAAGCTTCATGAACTCATCTCTGCAGCAGGGTGCACGTTTAGCTGGGAGACAACTGAGTTATAAAATTGGTTTTGGACTACTGAGGAAAAAAATGGAGCCAAAGTGTGGAGATTCTATCATGAGGTGTAAAATAAGAACTTCTCCTTCTTAAGTAAGTTTCTCGAATATGGTTGATTTTCCTTTGTATGGAGAAGGGTCAGTATCCAGATCCCTTCCATTTGTCCTCCGTGCAGTGACCCTCAATTAACATTGTGCCTTTATATGTAGTGATGAGAAGAGCCTAACATCTAGCAAATATCTCCTTTCTGTAAAAATTCCAATGATTATTTTAGAGATTTGTGAACTGAAAGGATAAGTATCTAGCCCTCTAAAAAAAATCATTTTAAAGATGAAAACTGTTGTTCCACGAGGTTGATTTTCTCCAAATCAGAAAGTCAGCTAGTGATGGAAACACAGAGTGCCATCTGACCCCTAGAAAAGCATTTGACCTTTCAGTGTGCTGTGTAACTTGACAACAAGAATCAGGGACTGAGAAAATTTATAGTGCCCACACCTAGGCTTCTTAAAGAAATAATTTAACATAACTCATGTTTTTATTTTATCTTTCAAAGAGTTGAATTTTGTCTAAGTGGCACAGTGATTCATTTTTATCCTGCTACCAAAATACATTTGGTATTTTAATTACATTTTAATGTCCCTTTTACTTTTTTAAAACATCTTCAAATCATTTTCTTTTGTCACTGTTGCTGTCCAGTAAAGTAACTATTCTTATTTCTGTTTTGTTTTGGTTTTTGTTTTGTTTTTTCCTCCCCCACTGAGGACACAGAAAACAAGGGAGGTACAATACAATCTTACCAAGTTCACAAACTAATCCACACAGACATTAACAACATAATTACGGGGGCGCCTGGGTGGCTCAGTCATTAAGCCTCCGTCTCTTGATTTCAACTCAAGTCATGATCTTGGGTTGTGAGATCGAGTCCTGAGTCGAGCCCCATCTCAAGCCCTTCAGCAGGCTCCACACTCAGCAGGGAGTCTGCTGGAGATTCTCTCCCTCTCCCTCTGCACCCTGCTCCCCCCTTCTCCCCAAATAATAAATAAGTGAATCTTTTTTAAAAAACCAATGTAATTATGAATGCCAGTGAATTTCCAGAAGGAAAAGAGAAAGGAAACTTACCAAGTATGAGGGATTTGTGCTAAACTATTGGGAGAAGCTTTATGTGTTAGTTCATTGAATTATTGGTGAATGAGCATTATCTCAATTTTTTTAAATGATATACTGACTCTGTTACAGGATAAATTCAACTGAGGCCTTAAAACCATCTACAGGCAAACCTGGGATTCAAACTCAGGATTGTCAGTCTTAAACAAATACTTGATCTTGTAGATTAGTGGTTCTCAAAGTGTGGTCTGAGGACTCTGAGGGCCCAAAGACCATTTCAGGAAGTCTATGAGATCAAAACGGTTTTCCTGATATCTTCTTAAATCTCATTATCTAACAGTCTCACAAGGGAGTTTTCCAGAAGTTACATGATATATTATAACACAACAAACTGACTCAAAAAGCATGACACGAGAGTCCAGCTATCTTATATGAAATCAAATGTTTAAAAAGATCTGCAAATGTGTAAGACAGTGACACTCTTCCTACTATTTTGTTTTGGAATACAGTTTTTTTAAATGTTAATTATATTAACATGTTATAGATTTATTGTTCATTGTTTTAATAAATTAGTAATACTTCACATTTCTTATTTTTAATTTCTTTTTTTTAAAATATTTTATTTATTTATTCAACAGAGACAGAGACAGCCAGCGAGAGAGGGAACACAAGCAGGGGGAGTGGGAGAGGAAGAAGCAGGCTCATAGCGGAGGAGCCTGGTGTGGGGCTCAATCCCATAACGCCAGGATCACGCCCTGAGCTGAAGGCAGACACTTAACCGCTGTGCCACCCAGGCACCCCATCTTATTTTTAATTTCTAATAGGTTATATATCTGTATATGGAACTTACATAGAAGAAAGTTATCTTAAAATCCTCAATAATTTTTAAGAGTATAAAGGAGTTCTAAGCCCAAAACATTTTAGAATCGCTATGCTAAATGATGCTTCTTCATGGAGTAAAATTGGAAGCTACAATATACAGCAAAACAGCCCAAGACTTATCTTTCTAAAGTAAGAAAATCTATGTGTACATCAAGCTTTGTACTAGAAATGACTTTTAGATAAACCTTGCTGCCATGTCATTNGTAAGACAGTGACACTCTTCCTACTATTTTGTTTTGGAATACAGTTTTTTAAAATGTTAATTATATTAACATGTTATAGATTTATTGTTCATTGTTTTAATAAATTAGTAATACTTCACATTTCTTATTTTTAATTTCTTTTTTTTTAAATATTTTATTTATTTATTCAACAGAGACAGAGACAGCCAGCAAGAGAGGGAACACAAGCAGGGGGAGTGGGAGAGGAAGAAGCAGGCTCATAGCGGAGGAGCCTGGTGTGGGGCTCAATCCCATAACGCCAGGATCACGCCCTGAGCTGAAGGCAGACACTTAACCGCTGTGCCACCCAGGCACCCCATCTTATTTTTAATTTCTAATAGGTTATATATCTGTATATGGAACTTACATAGAAGAAAGTTATCTTAAAATCCTCAATAATTTTTAAGAGTATAAAGGAGTTCTAAGCCCAAAACATTTTAGAATCGCTATGCTAAATGATGCTTCTTCATGGAGTAAAATTGGAAGCTACAATATACAGCAAAACAGCCCAAGACTTATCTTTCTAAAGTAAGAAAATCTATGTGTACATCAAGCTTTGTACTAGAAATGACTTTTAGATAAACCTTGCTGCCATGTCATTTTTAAATGTAACTTATCCTAGAGAGAAATCCATAATTAGTTCTTTTCTTGAAGGTTATGAGTTATGAATTATCACTCTGACCAGGAATTTAAATCTAACTTTTGACTTAGTTTCAGCAAGGGCCTCCAAGCCCAAGAAGGAAATGATAGGTGATAAAACCTGGACACTCCAAAGTGAGAGGCTGGAATCTACAGAGAACTTTCAAAAGCAATTTTTAAAGTTGGTTTGACAACCTCTCTCCTACATGGATGACATAAAAAGGTAGAAGTATGAGAAGCCAGGTTGTTGGAAACTGAAGAATTTCTTTATACATAATTCTCAGTATGCTCTGAGCCTTTATCGGGAAAGAGGAAAAA
>NC_048232.1:52185031-52195653 GCF_002007445.2 Ailuropoda melanoleuca
TCAATTACAAAATTCATGAGCATTAAATGGGTAGCAGTGCTTTCTGCAACTTAATTTGAAATGGATTTTAAACTGAGTAAAATTTGTTTCTGATGATGTCATGGAGGAGGCAGTGATTGCTAAGTTCCTGTCTATGGTTAGGTTTTAAATATCTGCATTTGGTCTCCTATTCACTTTGCAACAACGTAATAACTCCCAACGAGGCATACTTTGAGAAAATTATTAACTTTTATTAGAAGGATAGGGTAGTATGATGCATAGAGGCCACCACACACTAGCTAAAATCACTTTGGACATTACAAGATACAAAACACTGGTCCCTTCAATTATCTACTCCCGGATATGGACAAAGGGCTTACTGTGTTCCTCTCAGTTCTCTTACTTCCATCACCCACTTTTGAAGATACCAGCTGTGAGGATTTGTTGACTTATTTAAAATCCCTGATGGGAATAGGGGGAAAGTATAATGACTCTATAATATTTCATAAGACTTCCAAAAGTGGTGTTAAAGAAGACAACCTCAGGACAGCTAACTGAAACCAGGAAACTGTTCTGCTTTTCAGGTGCAGATATTCACATTTAAGGAAAGTATGATTTCAGATCAGGAGAAAAGAATATTAGAAATAACAGTATGCACATTCCACACTTATTTGTATAAGTCATTTGTGTTGTGCCAGGCACTGTGCTAAATGTTAAGAATACAGAAATAACTAAGTATAGCCCTATCTTCAAAGATGCCACAATTTAATAAAATAATCAGACATGTCAGCAAATAACCACATTGGAATGGTAGTCTCTCTAACTCAGGCATGTACATAAACCAAGAAACATCAAGTAGCGTAGTTTGAAAAAAAAATAGTAAAAGTTTTGCTGGAAAGATAATGGTTTAATAGTTTTGCAAAGGTTTTTTTTTTTCTTTTTTTTTAACCACAGGACTGATAGATAGGGAGGGGTTGAGAGCAATGTGTGAGACATAACATTGGGAAATGTAAAAGATCGTGACACACTGCGGGTAGGAGACTTCAACACGGTCAGAACATGTTGAGTTGGGAGCCAATGTTGGAAGAAGAGGTCAAAAATATGAAGAGAGATTAGGTTGATAAAGGCCCTGCATGCTCTGCTAAGGAATTTCAGGAAGCAGCTGTGGAAGATTTTTAACCAGAAGATTGACATGACTAGACTGTTCTTTGATAAAATAACTCCGTCAACAAGGTAATACGTGGCTAGAAAGGAGAAGCATTTGAAATTGGTAAACTCATAGTGGGGAGTCTAGTAAGGAAGCCATGGTGATGGTTCAGGTAAAAGGGGAAGAGCTCAGTGGGGATAGTTAAAAAGGAATCTATTTGAAAGAAAATTGCTAGTGTTTATTGGAAAGGTAGTATAGCCTGGGTGGCTATAGATAATAGAGGAGGAGGGAATGAGGTTTATTCTATTAGCAGGAAGATCTCTAGGTTTAAAGCAAAAAGTATGGTCTTCAAAGTTTTTTTTTATATCCATTTAATTCTTTATTTCAAGTGATACAGATTTTGGGTGAAAGCTGAGTGCTAGAGAGGAAAAAAAAAGTGCTGGAAACAGGTGTCATTTGGTTGGATAGGGCCAATGTAAGTCATATAAAAGCCTCGAGAAAACATCTGCCATTTGAAGGTGGGGAAGAGTCTAGAGCTGAGGCAGAAGGACTTTCCTGGAAGAAGTTGTTCCTTATAGCTAATCATTTTTTCACTTCAATAAACAAGACACAGACTAAGTTTTTTAATAGTTAAAATATTTCTTTAAAATAATTTGAGAATGATACATGTTAATCCCAGTTCCATGATTTAGTAGGAATATGATGCCGTGAGAATCCCTTGGTCTTGAGATTCACTCTTACTGTCCTTTTTTTGTTTTGAGAGAGAGCACATGCATACACGCGCTCATTCACAGGAGCAAGGGGGAGGGGGAGAGAGAGAGAATCTTAAGCAAGCTCCACATTCAGCATGGAGCCCAATGTGGGGCTCGATCTCATGACCCTAAGATCATGACCTGAGCAGAAATCAAGATTCAGGTGCTTAACTGACTGACCCGCCCAGGGGCCCCTATTATCCTTAAGATAGGAGAATAATACCTCCTCATAGAATTATTTTGGGGATTAAACAAACAACAAAGGTAAGGTGCTTTATGTTCTTCTCAGCATATAGGCACTTTGTAAATGGTAGCTATTTGCAAATTTTTATTGAAAGTAAAACATGTATCAGTTAAATTGAGTTGCTATATCTCAAATTTATATTCCTTTCTATCTTATTCACTCCTTTATTCATTCAGAAAGTGGTTTTTGAGCCCCTGTCCTACATCAAGCTACATCTGGAAGTTCAGATTGCTGACTATGGTCTAACAGTCTAATGGGAAGAGAAATGCAGTCAAAATAAAGACAGTACAGTATGATCCCACAGTTATATAAATCCACAGACATGATATGTCATTAACATGCATTCTGTTAATATCCTTCTTAAAATAATTTATCCCTGCTCGGTGGGGTGTCTGCTTCTCCGTCTACCCCTTCTCCCTGCTTGTGATCTCACTCTTTCTCAAGTAAATAAATAAATAAAATCTTTAAAATAATTTAATTTGGGGGTGATTGTTTAAAATTACTACAGAAATTTGAAGACCAATTAAGCTAACCAAAAGATAACCAGTTTGAATTACCACCAGCAGCCCCAGAATTATACTGCAACACTCACAGAGGATATGGCTACATAAATCAATGTATATGGTGATGATTAGTATCATAATTATACTAAATGCAAGCACTATAACTCACGGGTCTACCTAACACAGTTGGTACCTGTATAGATGTAATGATCAAGAGTAGCCAACATGAGAGACTTTTTAATGATTCATCTGTCCTGTCGGTATTGTATTAGTAGCTTTTTTTTTTTAAGATTTTATTTATTTATTTGACAGAGAAAGACACAGCCAATGAAGGAGGGAACACAAGCAGGGGGAGTGGGAGAGGAAGAAGCAGGCTCCCAGTGGAGCAGGGAGCTCAGTGTGGGTCTCAGTCCCAGAACGCCGGGATCACGCCCTGG
Source organism: Ailuropoda melanoleuca (assembly GCF_002007445.2). Classification (NCBI taxonomy): domain Eukaryota; kingdom Metazoa; phylum Chordata; class Mammalia; order Carnivora; family Ursidae; genus Ailuropoda; species Ailuropoda melanoleuca. Next base: position 52,188,094 of record NC_048232.1, read on the forward strand.
GCTGAAGGCAGATGCTTAACGTCTGAGCCACCCAGACGCCCCTGTATTAGTTGCTTTTAACTTTGTTAGGCAAAATGCCATTTGGGTTTTTTGTTTTGTATTTAATTTTTGTTTTTTAGAAGGAAACAACCTACAGCATTTTTTCCTACTAAAATCCATTCATGCCAGAGAAAGAGAAAATTGTTGGCTGGAGAAATCAGAAGCAAAATTTGCAAGTGAAGTCAAACAAAATACTAATCAATTCTTATATGTATTAAAATGCTTTCATTTTCATAACCCATTTAGCAAGTAGGTGTTTCCTGTGATGCAAAGATACATTCATTTTTTTTCTTTCTACACCTCTACAAATTGCTTTTGTGTAATAAACTGCACAAAGGATACTCACCCAGAGAGCTGATGCAAAACCTCATTTTGAGAAACAAAAGCAGTGTCAATTTATATGGCAAGAGAATGAATACTGCAATCCAGGTTGATATAGGATCTGACACTTCGAATCTAAAATAAATTATTTGGAAGGCCTACTATCTTTTTCCCCTGACCTTGGTATTAACAGCATTTGTGACCTCATATGCAAATGCAGTAAAATACTAAGGATGTTTTTCATCAGTATGAATTAGCAGTTTTTTAATGTATGTTTCTGTGATCATCGGTTTATTTCCCAAAGTGTAATTTCAATCTCCCTAAATCAATTTAACCAGCAGCATGTTGCGAATGTGACTCATTTCATCTGAGCCTGTGGTTAGCATTATGTTGCGGCAACAAGGCCACCTGACAGATTTTTCAGCCTAGAAGTTGTCCATTTCAATTAACAGGACACTCAGGACATTTCCCTGTCAGGATAATCAACGTGTGTGCTGATTTGCCTCCTCTCTTGAAAAAGAAGAAAATATTATGTACTGTGAATAGGAAGTCAACCTCCCTTTTTCTTTTTTCAGAACACAAAGTCTTAGCAGGAAGCGAATATAAATAATGGAAAACAATTCTGTATGCTGGAACTTAGAGAAGTGTGATTTCTTTTTTCTCCGCATTATAGTGTATGCGCCAGGCATTGCTTTCCTAATTCTGTCACTCCTGTAGAAAAATAGATGGACACATCCATGAATTTATATTGCTGATCTTGCCTGCTGTTACCTGTCCCTAGCAATAGATCTGGGTTTTCTGTGCTTTGAAAAGGAAACACTTGGAAGAAAATGCATCATTCTAATGTTTAAATATTATTTGCTGTATTAATCCTTTAAAGAAACGTGCGGTGTTTAATTCTCAGGCCAGTGCTAAGCAAGGCTACCTAATGGGTGACAAAGGAAAAATGCGCTGCGAAGAGAACTCTAAATAGCTTCATGAAGAATTGGTGCAGCTTTTCAATAATACTTTAATGCGATTAGAAACTCTGACATCATCTTGTACTTAGTCAACATCGGCACATGCTGGACTTTTCATATAACTGCCCATGTAAACCATAGCTTTTCTAGCCCGATTTAATTTTTCTGTGTTCTAATCATGATATATGTCTTTTTTGTTAATAGTTTTCGTAAGCATACATCAGAAAGGAAAACAAACTGAAGCAAAGCTACTTTCAACTATAAAAACATCCCTGCAAATATATGCACTCTTTAGACAGACCATTTTGTATGGTTAAGCTTCATGAACTCATCTCTGCAGCAGGGTGCACGTTTAGCTGGGAGACAACTGAGTTATAAAATTGGTTTTGGACTACTGAGGAAAAAAATGGAGCCAAAGTGTGGAGATTCTATCATGAGGTGTAAAATAAGAACTTCTCCTTCTTAAGTAAGTTTCTCGAATATGGTTGATTTTCCTTTGTATGGAGAAGGGTCAGTATCCAGATCCCTTCCATTTGTCCTCCGTGCAGTGACCCTCAATTAACATTGTGCCTTTATATGTAGTGATGAGAAGAGCCTAACATCTAGCAAATATCTCCTTTCTGTAAAAATTCCAATGATTATTTTAGAGATTTGTGAACTGAAAGGATAAGTATCTAGCCCTCTAAAAAAAATCATTTTAAAGATGAAAACTGTTGTTCCACGAGGTTGATTTTCTCCAAATCAGAAAGTCAGCTAGTGATGGAAACACAGAGTGCCATCTGACCCCTAGAAAAGCATTTGACCTTTCAGTGTGCTGTGTAACTTGACAACAAGAATCAGGGACTGAGAAAATTTATAGTGCCCACACCTAGGCTTCTTAAAGAAATAATTTAACATAACTCATGTTTTTATTTTATCTTTCAAAGAGTTGAATTTTGTCTAAGTGGCACAGTGATTCATTTTTATCCTGCTACCAAAATACATTTGGTATTTTAATTACATTTTAATGTCCCTTTTACTTTTTTAAAACATCTTCAAATCATTTTCTTTTGTCACTGTTGCTGTCCAGTAAAGTAACTATTCTTATTTCTGTTTTGTTTTGGTTTTTGTTTTGTTTTTTCCTCCCCCACTGAGGACACAGAAAACAAGGGAGGTACAATACAATCTTACCAAGTTCACAAACTAATCCACACAGACATTAACAACATAATTACGGGGGCGCCTGGGTGGCTCAGTCATTAAGCCTCCGTCTCTTGATTTCAACTCAAGTCATGATCTTGGGTTGTGAGATCGAGTCCTGAGTCGAGCCCCATCTCAAGCCCTTCAGCAGGCTCCACACTCAGCAGGGAGTCTGCTGGAGATTCTCTCCCTCTCCCTCTGCACCCTGCTCCCCCCTTCTCCCCAAATAATAAATAAGTGAATCTTTTTTAAAAAACCAATGTAATTATGAATGCCAGTGAATTTCCAGAAGGAAAAGAGAAAGGAAACTTACCAAGTATGAGGGATTTGTGCTAAACTATTGGGAGAAGCTTTATGTGTTAGTTCATTGAATTATTGGTGAATGAGCATTATCTCAATTTTTTTAAATGATATACTGACTCTGTTACAGGATAAATTCAACTGAGGCCTTAAAACCATCTACAGGCAAACCTGGGATTCAAACTCAGGATTGTCAGTCTTAAACAAATACTTGATCTTGTAGATTAGTGGTTCTCAAAGTGTGGTCTGAGGACTCTGAGGGCCCAAAGACCATTTCAGGAAGTCTATGAGATCAAAACGATTTTCCTGATATCTTCTTAAATCTCATTATCTAACAGTCTCACAAGGGAGTTTTCCAGAAGTTACATGATATATTATAACACAACAAACTGACTCAAAAAGCATGACACGAGAGTCCAGCTATCTTATATGAAATCAAATGTTTAAAAAGATCTGCAAATGTGTAAGACAGTGACACTCTTCCTACTATTTTGTTTTGGAATACAGTTTTTTAAAATGTTAATTATATTAACATGTTATAGATTTATTGTTCATTGTTTTAATAAATTAGTAATACTTCACATTTCTTATTTTTAATTTCTTTTTTTTTAAATATTTTATTTATTTATTCAACAGAGACAGAGACAGCCAGCAAGAGAGGGAACACAAGCAGGGGGAGTGGGAGAGGAAGAAGCAGGCTCATAGCGGAGGAGCCTGGTGTGGGGCTCAATCCCATAACGCCAGGATCACGCCCTGAGCTGAAGGCAGACACTTAACCGCTGTGCCACCCAGGCACCCCATCTTATTTTTAATTTCTAATAGGTTATATATCTGTATATGGAACTTACATAGAAGAAAGTTATCTTAAAATCCTCAATAATTTTTAAGAGTATAAAGGAGTTCTAAGCCCAAAACATTTTAGAATCGCTATGCTAAATGATGCTTCTTCATGGAGTAAAATTGGAAGCTACAATATACAGCAAAACAGCCCAAGACTTATCTTTCTAAAGTAAGAAAATCTATGTGTACATCAAGCTTTGTACTAGAAATGACTTTTAGATAAACCTTGCTGCCATGTCATTTTTAAATGTAACTTATCCTAGAGAGAAATCCATAATTAGTTCTTTTCTTGAAGGTTATGAGTTATGAATTATCACTCTAACCAGGAATTTAAATCTAACTTTTGACTTAGTTTCAGCAAGGGCCTCCAAGCCCAAGAAGGAAATGATAGGTGATAAAACCTGGACACTCCAAAGTGAGAGGCTGGAATCTACAGAGAACTTTCAAAAGCAATTTTTAAAGTTGGTTTGACAACCTCTCTCCTACATGGATGACATAAAAAGGTAGAAGTATGAGAAGCCAGGTTGTTGGAAACTGAAGAATTTCTTTATACATAATTCTCAGTATGCTCTGAGCCTTTATCGGGAAAGAGGAAAAAACCATCCCTCTCCCACAAAAACTGGAGAATGGCACATTAGGGAGGCCATCTGGGGATCCTCATCTGTAACATACGGAGTCTCTGGGGCCCCATAGCTGATGCCTGACCTGAGCAAGAAGAGCTAAAAAGCAAGATTTTGTGACTGGCTCAGCTCTCAAATGGAGGAGCTTGAAAAAGAGGCTTCATGAGAGCAGTCTGGCCCACAGAGGTTGACTGGGCCAAGTATGGTGAGCGCTTCCTCTGGGACTAAATATTAATGAAACAGCATCAAATAGTTATTGTTAGTAACTTCTTAAAATTTTTATGATTATATATTTTATAATTCATAATAGTCTCTTACCACCTGATTATATTATTTTGGTCCTACAGAAAAGTTACAATAGTGTGGAAAACTCCCACAGACTCTGCCAAGATTCTGCAATAGTTTATATTAAGTTGTGCCGTTTGCTTTACCATTCCCTTTCTCTTTCTCTATCAACTCTCTCTCCACGCACATGCATACACAGAATTTGTTGTTTTATTTTAAAACCATTTGCCTATAGGTTGAAGACATCAGGCCTCTTTACCCCTAAATACTTATGTGTATTTCTTAAGAATAATCACATTTTCTTATATGACCACAGTACTGTTATCAATATCAGCAAATTTCTCATCAATACCATAGTATTACCTCATCTATAGCTACAGTTGTTTCAAATGCTCCCAAGAAGACTGCCTAGAGGGGCATCCTGACCTCACATAGGGGAAGAACTGATGATTTCCCAAAGATGGAGAGAGGAAGTATGATGGACCAACAGATGAATATTCATAGGTCTCTAACCCAGTCTTGCGTGATTGGCAAGGATTCTAGGAAATTGGGGTTGGGGATTGAAAGGACTCTTTCACTGAAGAACAATTCAAAGGCTTATTTTCTGGGAAAGAGATTTCAACGGGCACCTAGCCAACAAATAGCAAGGCAAATGCAAGGATGGATGGGAGAGCACTTCCCCCAGACCCCTGGCTCCTGCTTGTGCCTTCTGCCTAGCATCAGGATCAACTGCAGAACCCAGGGCTATGCCATTTCAGCAAGTAGAGATCATTCATACTCAGTGGCCAAGATTAGATGCTGTATTATCATCCAAAGCCAGGATTTTGTTCTACCAAATGTTAATGTAACCTGTACTATCTACCGTCCAGAGCTGCAAAGGCATTTATTCATTTAATAATCAAATAGTAACTGCACATCTACATTGTAAAGTCCTGGACAAGGAATACATTCCTGAACATTATTGTCAATATTCATTCATTCATTTTTTCATATATTCACTCAACAAATATTTAATGAAAACTATAATGTGCCATACTTTCTAGGTGCTAAGAAAACATTACTTAACTAAAATGGGCAAGATCCCTGCTCTTCTGCGCGTTACCTTCTAAGGTGCAGTCTGTTGTTCTTGTTGAACTTGAACTATATCTCTGCTAGCAGAAGCTGCAGCGATGTTTTGTTACGTTGTATGCTATAGTTTTTATGCTGTGGTGATTAAGGAGAGGATTTGGATCAGAGAATGAGGCGAATAGAGAATTTCGTTCAGCTTTGCTCGCCTGTGATGATGCATTGTCTTCTTGAAGTCCTGCTTGTTAGCTACATATTTTATTTAGTAATAGCTCCAAGATAGTATATGTTCTGACCTTTTGAGAGTCAATAGCAAGGCAGAGCACATTTATGTAAAATATGCTTATAAAGTATTTCCTTAGGCATATAGAATTCATATTCAAAAGCTAAAGCCCACATGTGTGTATACTAATTAATTTTTGTGAACTCCAACTTTGAGTGTTGATTTTTCTATCCAAAGTTCTATGTATGGTTTGAACATTTAGGCAATTCTGATTTGTCTGTAAGTATTCTGACATGATAAATGAATTAAACACGGAGATCTAAATCCAGAAGAATGTTCCTTTGGAGGCAAAAAAAAAAAAAAGATCTGAGCCATCATTACTTTTACTTCAGTTGGAATCATGAGTCTTATCAGCATGATCCCATTTTCTCTAAGTTGACTTTAAAAATTCGGAAACTCAAAGCCAAAATATAATATTTGTTTGTTAAACTTTATAAAAGCACTGGGAAACCTGGAAATGATGCTTCAATTATATTGAACCTTAGAGTTTCTAAAAGCCATTTTCAAAATCATTAGAAACTAAGTTTAATAGCTTGCTTTGGGAATGTCATTTGGAATTCACAAATCTAGAGAGAGAAATCAGAGGTATACTTTGTGTCAGACTTCTGGTAATTATTTTATAGAATAAAATCGTAATTTGATTTCTTAGTCATAAATATATATGCACATACAATACACACGTATCGTGTAAGTGCATTAATTATGTATGTATGTACATATGTATTACATACGTGTATATGTTGTGCTTTATTCTTCAGTGTATACATATGCATGCGTGTGTGTGTGTGTGTGATAGCTTTTAAGTGGTAAAAAGTGATAAAAAGGAGCACCTGGGTAGCTCAGATGGTTGGGCATCTGCCTTCGGTCCAGGTCATGATCTTGGGGTCCTGGGGTCAAGACCCACCTTGGGCTCCTAGCTCTCCGGGGAGTACTCTGTCTGTGTCTCTCTCTCAAATGAATAAAATATTTTTTTGAAAAGTGATAAAAAACTGTCTGAACATAGAGCTTTTTTTTTTTTGTAATACTACATACTACCTGTATAAATGACTTTGTGAGGTTGGTAATACAGGTGCACACATACACTGTTGAAATTTTTATTTTGATTTTGCTAAAGAGAGGTCACTTCTCTATATATGAGGCTGCTTCAAAATGAATCTTCCTCCTCAGTATAAATATGAAATACCTAAGTAGATACTAAAAAAGACCCTTGAAATTTAAATGCATTTGGCATATTACAGTAAAGAATTATATCTTAAAGCTTGATTTGTTCATTTTATGCATCATTTATTTTAGTGTCTCATAATTTTTAAGGAAATATTGCTTTAATGTGTTCAGAATCATTTTCTCTTCTAACAGATTGACTACCACAGTTTATGCTTCTGTTTGAACACTTTCAAGAAAGTAGGAAGTTATTAACCCGCTGAGCATAGGAATTAGATCTGTTCTGTAAACATATCCTAAGTACACAGAGTTATTACTCTTTCCTGATCAAGGGAGCAAGTGTCCTGGTTGCAGAAATGAGGAACTGAAGACTCAAAGAAGTAATTGCATTTTGTGGATGTTTAATGTATTTATCTATTGATCACTGGAAAAAATTGCCCATTCTTATCCAGGTAGTGGGTTTTTACCTGACAAGAAAATGTCATTCTTCAATTAAAAAACAAAACAA
>NC_048232.1:52196063-52232945 GCF_002007445.2 Ailuropoda melanoleuca
GATGGTATAAGGCCTAAAACAGTGATAGCTATTTTATGACCAATAGGAGTTGACCAATAACATCACAGAGATGCCAGTCCAGCACTTTGACATTATAAAGCTGCTGAATCAAACTTAAAACCAGTGACCTAGTTTTGTTATGTAAAGAAGAAATGTCTTTGAGTTTAAGCCAATAAACATCAGGGCTTTTCCAACTTGCAAGAGAACACAGTGGGGCTGACAGAATAGTTGTAACCATTTAATCGTACTTCTCTGGGGATTTGGTAAATTTGTCAATGCTTTTCTTAAAATGTGGGTCCTCTGGAATAGGCACTGCTCCAAAAATCTGAGCAGGATCTGCACCAAAGATATGAATGCTATCCATCATTTATATAGCCTAATATGCTGCTAATAATTTTTTTTTAATTGCATTTTGTGGATGTTTAATGTATTTATCTATTGATCACTGGAAAAAATTGCCCATTCTTATCCAGGTAGTGGGGTTTTACCTGACAAGAAAATGTCATTCTTCAATTAAAAAACAAAACAAAACAAGTCATATTAAGTAAAACACTTGGAATCACTTGCTTTGCCTGTTTTTAGCTGTTAGAATGTATTTAAAACTCTTTGAAAATCCACACAGCATTAGATAGTGATGTGTTCCTTTTATACCTTTTAATAAACTCTTTAAAATTATTTACATGGCAATCTAACCTTAATATTTGGAAAATGTTTTACTGCATTAAAGCAACTTATGTCCTTACTATTCTGCTATATCTTGAACATAAGCAGCTTTCTCCCACCTGAGGGCATTGGGCTCTCCACCTGGAAAGTTCTTACCTGGATCCTTACACAGCTGTTTTTCTCACTTTACTCTGGTCTCCACTCAAGTCTCTTTCCAGAGCTGACTTTCCTGACCACCCTACGTAAAATAGCATCTTCTGTCCGCTTCCTGCTTAATTCTTTTAAGCCTTACCTGGCTATTTTTTTCCTTATAGCCATTGTTATGACCTGGAGTTAAATTGATTCACTTTCTCATCAATTACATGAGAATAGGGAATTTCTGTGCTATAATATCCACCTCTCTGAACAATGCCTATTATATCAGAGGTCCTCAAAAAAATAAAAAAACGGGTGTGTGTGTATGTGTGTGTGTGTGTGTGTATCAAACCTCTGTTGAATGAATGTAGAAGGAAAGTTGAAAACCAAAAGATTTGGGCAAGTAACAACCACATACACTTGAAGCCAATTTATGATTAAATAATATCACACTCAAAATGTCTGAAAAAATGGATTCCTTTTTGCTCAGAAGTAGTAAACACACTATGCTATAGGTATTTTTAACATGGAATACAGAGATGAGTTATTTTAAAACATTGAAATAAGCTTTATTAAGATAAATTCTATTGCAGCAGTTAATTTAAAGGCATACCATCACCATTATTCTGAATTTGCTCTAAATAGAGACACATTTAACCATGAATTTGCATCAACCATTGGCCAAGTGTTAATGGTCAGTTGTCTGTCTATGGATAGATACATCTCCTAATACAATTCCGGGCATTTGAGCTTGTCCATTTCTTTCTGTAGGCATAGTATGAACTGATAAAGATTTCATCAGGATAGAGGAGCAAAAGAAGCATACTGAATATTATCAAATCTATAAGATGAGAATATTGTTTGCTTTTTCAAGGAATATTGTAGAGATATATGGTTACTTTTATCATCTCAAGTTATCGCCATAAAAATATGTGTTAGAAAACTTCAGAAAAATAATGCAGTTTGTTGACAAGCCACTTCAGATTTCCTTTCTGTAGAGTTATTTGTGTTCTACTTGTCAGAACATATCAGATATTTCTTTACTTCAATAGAAAAATGCACTTTTAAACATTATTTTCTCATATTCTTCCACTGAAATTTTGAGTGTAAATGTGGTAATGTAATGCACGTTCCTGGCCAGTCTAATGCTTTAGACGTTCCAAATGCAAAAACATGAAGATAAATTAACATGGATAGAGCTAACTGCTATTCATTTTTTCTTCCCAGAGAGATATTTAGAGCATACTTGTTCATTGCAGAGACTGTAAGCACCATGAGAGTAAAATCCATGTGTATCCACAGCATGTTAGAACTATGTCTGACACATGGTAACCACTCAATATATCTTTGTTAAATTTTTTTTTAAAAAATTAGTCTCTATCAATGACCTCCCCTCCAAAAAAGAAGTATAAACCACCATTCACCATTTAGGTAGAACTGATAAATGATTAGTAATACAGTCTTATTTTTGGTCTAAACTATTCCTGTTTTTCTGAACATGGTATTACAAAACAATGAAATGTATCAGCATTAAAATTGTGTAATTGAATGAAGATGTTATGCTTTCCCTTAAGGAAAAACTATACCACTGACCTTCTTTCAAGAGGAACAGAGTAGTTAGAATGGGAATTAGAAATAGAAAATATATGTAGGGGTTCATTCCTTTCAGCATGGAATAATAACGGTTACAGATTTTCTAAAAGCATTATTTCAAAGGAGTCTTTCATGTTAACGATAGTCACAAGTATTTCTTCCTATATTCAGTGGTTAGAACATTACTCTCTTATACAGGAATTTGTACAAGACATATTTGGCTATTGAAGTCCTACATGGTAGTAGGATACGTTCTCATCCCTAGGTAATTTCTACTAATGCAGATATCAATTGTGCTTTCAGACTTTCCGATATTTCACCCTTGTGTGTTTATGGGTAGTGTAGATTGTTTTTGTGTTATAGCCTTTGTTAATGCATGTGCAGATTGCATTGAAAGATCCTGAGAAAATTACTCCATACATCAGCATCAACAGTGCAAATTTTTTTTGCACTGTACAAGCCAATAAAGGAAAAAAAAATAGATGACTAACATTGGTTCTGGAGGGTTGTAGGGCTAGAGCAAATATATTTTTGAATGCTTCTCAAAACTGAGCAACAGAAAAGGTAAATAAAATAGAGATGAAACCAAACACAAACTCTCCCCTCTTCCAACCTTCCAGATTCAGAAACATTTGCAACTTCTGACTTGGCGATTAATTTAGAATCACTTTTGAAATTAGTGAAATTAAAATATTTTCTATGCATGTAATGCTATTCTCTAGCTAACAAAACTTAAATGAAGTTTTCTTTATATAGATGTGTTAAGTGTGAACACAGGAGGTTACATGATAATTGCAAGTTAGTTAATGATTATAGCTGTAACAAATATTCCTTTAAGAAGTTGTAGGGTAACATTTTGCAAGTAAAGATAATTTTATAGCTAACTAGGTTATCAAGGTAAGGCTCTTCTTTCTTACTTAACCATGTATTATCTCTAATGCACACTCACCTCCATGACTACCATCTACCCATCTATCTATCCATCTACCTATTAATATGTGTATTCATTCCTAGGTGCGCCTGGGTAGCGCAGTTGTTAAGCGTCTGCCTTGGGCTCAGGGCGTGATCCTGGCGTTGCGGGATCAAGTCCCACATCGGGCTCCTCGGCTGGGAGCCTGCTTCTTCCTCTCCCACTCTCCCTGCTTGTGTTCCCTCTCTCGCTGGCTGTCTCTATCTCCGTCAAATAAATAAATAAAATCTTAAAAAAATATACGTATTCATTCNTATGTATTTATTCCGAAAGTCTGTATGGTGTGTGCATGTATATGTATATATTCTGTATGTATATGTACATATACACGCACACACACACAAGAATAAAACATGCACAGTTAAGTACAAACACCTAAAATTTAAGATTTATCTAAAGTCTACTAAAATCAGTTTCCTCAATAAAATTTAATTAAAATAATCATCAAAATAGCATCATTTGTGATGAAATTAACAATGCCACGATTATTTTATTCCTCCCATATCAAAAGTGTATGTTAAGAAGTCAATAAGAACAGTTTCCTTGGTTAAAATAGTATGTAATTTTTTTATTATATACCTCTTGCAAATACTTCTTTTACTTTTAAATAATGTAAAATTTGAGATTGTAGTAGATTATGTCTGATGCATTGACTGGGTCTTCCATGTTTATTTATTTTCATGGCATTTGCCTCTTTTTAATAAAGGAGCATAAAAATTATGATATAGAAACAAACTCTTAGGATCATGAGTAATCTGTTATAACTTTACAGAAAATTCAGAATTTTTTTATTTTTGGTTTGAATATCCATAATTCACCAAGTCAATCGGCTCTCACTCCCTGTTAAGATGACAATCCTTGTTAGTCCCCTATCATGTAACTTCCATAATTCACACAATTAACTCTGCCGTTTTTTCATAGACCCTAAAAGGAAAGTAAATGGGTGCCTAATGGGAAAGAGGCTAAGGTTTGAGGGATAGCAGTTATCTACCTGGGATAGATAAAAACTAATGGTATAGAATAAGATATAATATTCTGCAGTCAGGCTCTTCTGACATGGGAAAGGCCTAGAGCATATGCCCATGCGTGGCAAAATGTCTCCTTACCCCTTTTCCTTCCAACTAAGGATCACAAAATTAATTTAATTATGTAAGCTTCACATAAGTCTTTCTGAAAATAGATCTAAATAAATAAATATCATAGGAGATAATTAAAAACATTTTCATGCCTTATAGAATAGCTAACCACTCTGTCGACATCACTTTTTCACCTGCATAGAAAAACCAAGAGCAGAGCTGGCATTGAGTCTGTCTACAAGTCATTGCAGCTCCGCAATTCAACTACACCTCCAAATTGGCAAAGGAGATTTTTATTGAGAGGATGCTGTGTAGAGAAAGGAGACTGACTTGGGTTCTTCGAGAGTTTAGTTCAACATTTATTTAGAATCCTATATATGCCAGGAAATATACTAAATACTAAGAACTGAAGATTGGAGAGCTCCCATTGACTCTTACCTAAATATCTAATGCTAATTGCTTTCTCTTTAATGAAAAGTGTAGTAGGACTTAACTATACATTCCCTCCTGTAATTTGCTGGCTAGTCTCCATTTTTTCTCTCACATAGTTTTTTTTTAAACATCTTTGGAATTCTCTAAATAAATCATTAATTTATGATTTTATAAGATTGTTTTTATGGTCATTTTAAGAAATAATACTTTTATCAGAATTAGACGGTTGGTTCTTACTTATGGAAACATCTTTCTTAGTATCCATCCCCTTTGGTCTTTTTTATTTATCAATTTGGTTTTATCCATTAATGGGGGAATCTAGAGTCTAATATTCTGAAACAATCACTTCATATTGTCTTTCAGAATTGAAATCCCATTCTATTCTTTGAACTTCTTACCATGCACAGCTCCTACACATCTAAGAACTAACTTCTAAAATGTCTTACCTGAAGTTTATTGTTGTTGTCATTTTAATTTCTAGAGCTTTTGAAATTCAAGTGCTGTTCATTTAAAGAGTTGAGAGTATAGCTATTTGAGTTATCATTGACTTTGTGTTTTCAAGTCATCACGTATCATCTTTTAGCCAATCCTCATGGTATTTAGCTCTTAACTTAGACATTCACTCAAATTTTGTAGGCTCTAATTAAGAGAAGATGTATCTCTAAACTTCCATGACCTCACAGTTTTATTTCCTGCCTAATATAATTTTATGTGAATTATGTAGATGTTTGGAGTTAAAATTTATAAGACAAATGTTTTGTACTTCTTATAAACATATCCTCAAGGTAATCTTATAATATTAAATCCTCACATGTAGATGAAACTGTTAGGTTGATTTGGGATTCTTTTGTTTAATATAGGAATAATGATATTCAGCAAAAGTTCCAGAAGTACTGATTAATTTTTAAAAGGTTACATGTTGAACATTTTTTGGAAAAGCTTCTATTTTTAAGGCTTCTTGTTCTTCTAAGATTAAATATATCCAATTACCTTTTTTTGGTGAAGATTTTTTGTAAAGATTTTATTTGTTTATTCAAGAGAGAGAGATAGCAAGAAAAAACACAAGCCGGTGGGGGGTTGGGGGGTGGGGGTTCGAGGGAGAAGCCGGCTCCGTGATGAGAAGGGAAGCCAGCCCAAGGAGAATGAGTGGGGTGGGGGAAGAGGGAGAGGGAGAGGAAGAAGCAGACTCCCTGCTGATCAGGGAGCTGGAAGTGAGGCTGTGTCCCAGCAACGGGGGGATCATGACCTGAACCAAGACAGACGCTTAACTGACTGAGCCACGCAGGCACCCTGCATTACTTCNGACTCCCTGCTGATCAGAGAGCTGGAAGTGAGGCTGTGTCCCAGCAACGGGGGGATCATGACCTGAACCAAGGCAGACGCTTAACTGACTGAGCCACGCAGGCACCCCTCGATTACTTTTTGAAACCAAAGACACCTCAATAAGTTGGCTAATCTAATTGCTTCCTTATGCTAAGTATTGTGTTATCCCATTTTACAGATGAAGCAATTAAGATTACTTATTTGAAGTGCTTCAGGGGATACACATGGAATAAGTGTTAGCAAAACAGCTAGAAAATAGATTTTCTACCTTGTCAAAATCCATTCTAACACTATAGAGACTTTGTTGCTAGGAGAAAACAGGATTCAGGCTAGACCCCCGGCTCCGTGATGAGAAGGGAAGCCAGCCCAAGGAGAATGAGTGGGGTGGGGGAAGAGGGAGAGGGAGAGGAAGAAGCAGACTCCCTGCTGATCAGAGAGCTGGAAGTGAGGCTGTGTCCCAGCAACGGGGGGATCATGACCTGAACCAAGGCAGACGCTTAACTGACTGAGCCACGCAGGCACCCCTCGATTACTTTTTGAAACCAAAGACACCTCAATAAGTTGGCTAATCTAATTGCTTCCTTATGCTAAGTATTGTGTTATCCCATTTTACAGATGAAGCAATTAAGATTCCTTATTTGAAGTGCTTCAGGGGATACACATGGAATAAGTGTTAGCAAAACAGCTAGAAAATAGATTTTCTACCTTGTCAAAATCCATTCTAACACTATAGAGACTTTGTTGCTAGGAGAAAACAGGATTCAGGCTAGACCCCGGCTCCACCACTTACTAACACCAAAAAAAGTTTTAACGACTACTTCACCATGCCCTTGAAAATCTGAATGTGATAAATATATGCAATCTGCTAAATGCAGCTTATTAAATAGCAGTTATAATTATTTTTTTAAATCCTGCTGCTTCTCCGGAAATAGGCATATAACCTTCCACAAAGACTCTCTGAAGAGGGCAGTTTTCATGTGAATACCAAGGTCTAGGGTATCTATGAACCAATGTGTATTGTTTTTACTCTTACACTCTACATTTATCAACTAGAAAGAGATAAAGATGTTATCTTGAGAACAAGTTTAACATAAGAAATTGCTTATTTTCTTTTTTATCTCTATGATTGTTCCCTATATGGATGTTAAATAGAGAAGACCCAGGACCACTCCCTAGTTGTGGTTTTGTCATGGCTGGCCTTGAACTTCTGGCTTGGTACCTTCCTGCAGTGCTAAACTAAACTCAGAATACAGCACATCACTAAAGCTGAGGCACTCAGCATAGAACTCTAATGATAATTTCATACCCTATCCCAACATCCCACTTATTTGTTCCATGGTACTTTGCTGGGTTTGAATTTGCATCAAGCCAAGGTTTAAATAAATCAAATTTTCTCCTTCAGCCTTAAATGTGTATATAGAATTGCTTCTACACTTTCCCCACCCAACCTCAAAAACTGGGAAATGTGAGCCAACTTATTTTCATTTCTTGTCGCCTCATCAACACCGTCTGTCTCATCAGGAAATGTGCATTTTTTATAGCTACGTTGGAGCCCTTTGTAAAGATATTTAGTTGGCTTCTGCTTTTTGTAAAGCAGGCAATTTTGTATCTACTTTATTTAAATATTCACAGTCTCCAATTGTTGGAGTACTAGAATTTGTATAGAAATAAAAATTCTGAAAATAATCTAGTTCTTTTTTATTCTCTCTCAGACCTTCCTCCTCTTTTCTACCCCATCCTTCCCACAGAGACACTATTTCTGCCATCACTGACACGGCAGCTTTCTCATAGAGGTATTGCAATCATTAGTCTTGGATCAATACAGAATTTTAAGAAATATTCTGCTCTGGTCTAACAAAGCTGAGAAAGTGGTCCCTGTTCACCTCTTCTGTGGATCAAACTCAAATGACAATCTTATTTCAGGTCATAGCTTCCCATGCCTTTAAGGCTAGTCCACTAGCCTTTCTATTTAAATAACAGGGTACCTTTCATCCCCATGATAGGTCTTTAGCACTTCTTCCCAAAAATGCCTAGGGAAATAGGCTGATGAGAAGAAAACAAGGTAGGGGCTTCATGGATCACCAACCATGCTTGATATGTCCGAGAAGTCATTTTTGGTAGCTGCCAATCAGCCTTCCATTTAATTTTCTGACCTCAAAGTGTATCCTGCCCATCTCCATCCACTGACAAGTTTTTATTGAGCATCTAACTCATTTTAGGGATCACCTTATTTTAGGGAAACACTAATGCAAAGCCCATGGCCACTTCCAGTTGTCAACTCAAAATCAGCATAGATGGAACTGAGGAAAATAAAAAGATCACATAGAAGTGAGAGCTAAATTATGTCTTATAGAACGTAAATGCTCAACAAGCTTGTAGAACAGAAAATGCATGAGGAAACCAGTGTTAAGTTATCGAAGGCTTCATGGAGGTATAAGCAATTGTGCCTGGTGGATCTTGAATTAAATAGCTCTTCATGGAATTAAATATAGATCCTAAGAGTTACTTCAGCTTTCTTTTCTCTAAGATGGACAGTCCCAATTCTATGACCTTGTGGTAAAAGAACATTTATATAAACTCCTGCCATTTATGGCTTCTTTGGGACGCTCTCCACTTCTGTTTCCTTGAGGACTCTCAAGGTGGAAGCAGGGAGTGTGTATAGTCACTCTGATAATAATAAAAAGAACAAATAAAGATCTCTACATCTGCATGCCTGTATCAATAGTACACATAAATGTCACTTCTACCATCAAAACCATAAATCACCTGCATTCTCTCTTCTATATTAAAGTCTCTTTCAATGGGATTTATTTTCCATTACTTGAATCGATGCATAGCTCTTTCATTCATCTTCTCTATTTCTCCCCATTTCTCTTCATTTAAAACTCATAGAAGGCTATTCTCTTCTACGAAAATGTTCACAGTTGCCCATTTTAATAAACAGAACCATATACAGAAATACTTAGATCTGGAAGGCACCTTGGAGAATCACCTTTTTCCACTGTCTCATTTCACAGCTGATAAAATTAGATTAAGTGATTTGTTTAAAGTCACACATTAGAAAGAGGCAGAAGCAGACTAGGATTCTATGACACTAAATTTTACTTTTGTCAATATATAATTATTTATTCAGCAAACATTTATTCATGTGACAGGCACTATTCTAGGGGTTGAAAGCCAATAGGGGCCCCCACAGGCATAATTCTGCTTCTCTACACTCCCAATTCTGCAGGATTCATTCTCGCTTAGGTGTGCTGTGAGTTTCTGCTATACCTTTTATTTTAATAGTTTTATTTCTTCATGCTTTGATAGTGTCCTTATCTTTACTCATTCCCAGTTAACTTCCCAAGCTTCTCATTTAATTAATTCCCATCCTCCTTTTCAAGATATCAACTGGCTCTCCTGACTTAGCACCATTCTGCCTCATTATCAGCCCCCTATTCTCAAATAATTATTTTGAATATAATGAAAATGTTACACATGGTTGAACCCAATATGTCATTATTGTAACTCACTGCCAACAAATGTTTTCATATGTTTCGACTTGTGTAATAAAGTGTCACAACAGAAAACTGAGCAGACCCTTCATCCCTGTCCCCCTTTTCCAATCTGTGTTGGTAAACATTTGCTTCTATCATTATGAGGACAGGCTTGTAAAATTAAACCTCCTAAGTGGATGTCAATGGTTAGACACAAAAAAATAAAAAAACAGAAACATTCCTTTGTTCTCCCTATGGGGCAAAATATTTTGTCCTTCTACCTTTCTTTCAAGAAAAGTCCATATTCTGTGTTATTGACTTCCTACCATTCCTACCAGCAGCACCACAGGTACCAATAGTGACTGCATTTATTTATAGAACATTTGTTTACTCTATTAATTGGTGCATTGCCTTTCTTTTATTGCCTAATACTCTCCATTTTCCAGATAAATGCTACTATCTTTTACAGATACATGTAGAATGAAATAATCCTGTGCTTAATGAACAAAATAAAATAGCCACAGTTCAATGAAATATTTTGTAAAGATACTGAAGAATGGCACTTTATTTTTATTTTTTAAAGGTAGTTTTATAATCTTTTTTGATAATGACTGTTTTACTCTTTCACAAAAACTCTCAAAAAAAAGTTGCAAGGATAGAAGTTGTTCTCATATGTCCTTTACCGAGGTTAACCAATTGTTAAGATTTTGTTCTGAATCATTTTCTATGCCTATATTATTATAAATATTATATCTATTCTATTATATACGTGTGTATATATACATAGTTCATATATTTTTCCTTATCATTTAGGATTAGTTGGAGACCTGGTGTGCCTTATCCTAAATATTTTAGTGTATAATTCCTAAGAGCAGGACATTTTTTTTACACAGAACAGTTATCAAACACAGGCAATATACTATTGATGTAAAACCATTGTCTAATTCATAGCTCATTGTCAGATTTCATCTACTGTCAGAATAATGTTCTTTATAGCTAATCGTTTTTGTCCTATTAGCCCAGGATCTAATCTAGAATGACGTGATACATTTAAGTGTCATGCAATGCTTTATTTTAGCGTTTAAAATCTTACACTCAGTCACTAATGACCTTGATAGTGTTTCTTTTTAAAGTAATCTCTGCTTGCTGACTGCTATTCCAAGAATAAGAATTTAAGCCAAAAGATGTCTAATAAAATCCCTTAGGATTAGTGATATCTGTGTTGAGGAAATGACACTTCAACTTTGTAACTATGTTCTAACCGCAAGTTTTGGCATTTCAGTAGGAAGAAGTCCAAGGAAAAGAACTCTGAGTTTATCCATAATTTGCAGTCTTGAGATTTAAAACATGGGATAGGGATTTTGATATATCCCAGTCGACCTGGGGCAAAGGGATAATGTTTACAAACAGCCGTGTTGCAAGGATTCACAGCGCATACTTTAAATCCAACCCTAAATAAATATTTAGGTTAGTGATATGTTAGTAAAAGCTCCATTAAAACCAATATTTTCATGAAAATGAAATATATGAGATATTTTAAACCAAGTTTGGATACAAACATTAGCTATTTGTCATTCTTGAAACTGAGTCCTTTTGAAAAAAATACAGCTGTGCATTTTTAAATATTCAACATTAAAATGAATACAAATAGTGCCCTCCTCCCACAAAACAAGTCAAGGGTTTATAATATTTATGCCTAAAGCATACAATATTTTGCTTAATTCTATAAATAGAATTATGATTAGGGCCGCAAGGTACAACAGTTTAATTTCTAGCTGTTCTCAAGCAAAAGTAATCCCTACATCTCAGTTATTTTCTTTTTTCTCCATGTCAGGCCTGCTTCTAAAACTGTATTAAAAAACATGAAAGAGTCATCAGATTTATTGACTATGAATGCTCATACTGTTTTGTGAAAAATACATAAATCTATCTAAAAAGGTTCACTTTTTTTGAAGTATCGGATAAACACACAAAAGTACCAAGTCTCAGTACCAGGAAACGGTATGAATCAGACCTACAGATACCAATTACGTTACTGAAAAGCCAGACAGTTGGAGGAAAGTGCAAAATCATCCCATGCTATTTTCACTTTTTTCTTCTAAAATAAAGATGTTTATACATGCAAGAGACAGAAATTAGCTACCAGAAAAATACGACACACATCCATATTCAGTGCATAGACGAAAAGTAAAATAGTTGTCTGTCCCCCACAGTAGAACAGGCTTGCCCATCCATCCTTGTGATAGACGTGAGTGCAAAACCAAAATGAAATCAAATCCCTGCAGATGGCTCATAAGTCACAAAAACTCTTTAATCCTTTCACTGCGTCCCTTTGGGAAACCAACCCCTTGGTAAGTCTTAATGTACAATAAATACAATGTCAAATATTCTCTTATTTTTTTAGTAGAAAACCTTCATTTAGTACAGCAAGCACCCTCGCCCCCATTGTTTCTTGTAAAGAGCTCGGTGTCACTCTGGTTCCTTAGTATGTGCACTCATAGAATTTGGTTATAGTTTTTGCTTTAATAAGAAAAGTGTCGGTACACGGAAACTATATAGAGAAATCTTATCTAAAATTGATTGTGGCTCAAAGTCGTATTTTAAGAGTCAGCCAGGCAAATCTAAATGCATTTTTACAATGCTCTTTCTAATGGTTTTTAATAGAAAACAGTTGAGTTTCAAGCAGAAATAAAATGAGAGCAGACCTTGGAGGCTTAACCATTGAACAGATGCAGTAAATGCAGCTTTAGAAATATAGCTGTCACTTCAGATCTTTTATGCTGAGTACCTATATAAGCCAATTGCCAGAACTGCTAGCATTATAATATTTTTGTAGTTCTGAATCTAGACACTGTAAGAACTCCTAAAAACAGAGTAGCATGCCTATTATGAACCTATTTCTAAATATTTCATTCTTTTTTGGTTCATTCTACCTAAATTTTTTGAAGACTAAAACTGATGAGAACTTATATAAAAATGTTCTTGTCTCTAGCACTGTGAAATTTTTCATTTGTGAGTTGCTAACTTGTCAAATCAAATCAGATATTCTTGACAATTTTATTACATTAAAGCAATTCCTGATATCGACTCGGGAAGGATTTCATTTTCTTACTCCCTAACCTATAAGTTGTACTTTTTTTTTTTAATGCTGTGAAATGAGATTATTTTTCTCTTTACCCCTGATGGAGGATGTGTGTGTGTATGTGTATACATACACTTGACCCTTGAACAACACGTGTTTGAACTGCATGGATCCACTTAAATCTGTGGATTTTTTTTTTATATACAATACTGTACTGTCCATGTTTTTTCTTAACATTTTCTTTTCTCTAGCTTACTTTATTCTAAGAATGCAGTATATAATATACAAAATATGTATTAATCAACTCTTTATGTTATTGGGAAGGCTTCTGGTCAACAGTAGGCTGTTAGTAGTCAAGTTTGGGGGGAATAGAAAGTTACACGAGGATTTCTAATTGCAAGGGAGGGGTCAGTGCCCTTTACCCCCACATTGTTCAAGGGTGAACTGTAATCATATCAATACTAAATAAGGAACTTAATTGAATAATAACTACATGATTCTTTTTTAATAATGTAATAGTCTCAACAATGTCTACCTAGATTAGTATTATTTCATTTTTCAAGTTGAAAAACTATACTACAAGGAACCATAATTAACTTGTCACAAAAATCAGTGTATAAACTACTCGCAGAATCTTCATCTTTAGCTCTTCTAACCAAAGTTAAAATCCCTAACTATCTATCATGAACTATGTATACTAAATATACATGACATTATATTGTATTGGATATATATCTCAAGGTTTCTAAGTGGAAACATTACATAATAAAAGTAATCAGTTATAATTGTAACAATCTGAAATGATACTGAACTATGCAGTCAACTAACCAGTGCATATGTTGTTTTCATTTTAGAGAAAAAGAATCTGAAAGAACAAAATACCCCAGAATTCCTAACAGAACAGTAAGTACTTTCATGATACAATGATATTACTAGAGCTTCTATAAAATGAGACAATCTTAACAAACTTGTTTTATAGAAACATTCACCTTTCTAAGAGAAGAGATTAGTACAGTAAGCAAATGGAGCCTTCTAAAACTCAATCCCAATTTACTGGAGTAAACTGAAAATCATTTATCCTATAATCCTCTTAAATAAGAGGCCACAGTAATCCTTGTGATACATCTATGTGGCAGAAATGTTTATGTCAATTCCACCATATTTTTTGACTAGGATCATATCATTTTAAATTCTAAAGAAGAAAAAAATAAGTAAAATTTAATCAAAGTGCCTCGCGTTCTGTGTGTATGCTAGAAAATGTATTCATTTTGAACAAAATTTGAAACAGAATCAAGATGCTTTGTTTATAGTCATTAAATTAGAATTATCAAGAAAAACAGCAACCATCTGTAGGCTTTAAATCTACAGTTTAATCTCATTAGTACATTTCTTTCTAATCTTCTCACAACTAAACTATGACATGTATTTCTTTACATAGCTATTAATTGATAGTAATAATTGTTTTCCTAAATATGTTTTTGTGAAACAAAGTTAAAATTTTTGATACCATGCCTTAAGATAGAATTGGTAACATTAAAATGATTTCCTAGGTGGAAACAATTATAAATTTTAAATACATGAATATCAAAAATAATAAAGGTGGAAAAGTCCATGTTGATGAACCATGTTATGTCATTTTCATGCCATGGTTGTTTTGAAATGAGTTTGCAGATTCACTTCCAGATTGAATTTTTGAATGACAGAATCATGCATATTTGTTTTACAGTCTTTATACAAGAACCAGGTAATATTTACCATACCCCCTGACAATTTCTTCGCCATCTTGTAATTTCACTGTGAAAAGCCATCAATGGCTGTTTTTTCTGATCTATTTTTAAGTAATTTTGTCTATTATTCAGGTGTGACTTATATAAGTTGCCTGATTTGAATTGTACTTTTCATAATTATATTAAAATACAATTTAGTATGGCATCCTTTAGAGAGAATTGATTCAAGGAATGAGGTCTTCTGCTCGTTGGAATAATCCTAGAGAAAATAACATATCTATTTCCAAGGAAGAAATCATGCATTTTCTTGGTGTGTTTTGTGCTTTGTGGTAGTTTTTCCTTTTAGCCTTTGTCTTTTATTTAACAAGGACATTCTAAATGACTCATAAATAACTGTAAGGAAAAATGACTAACTCAAATCCAAATTTAAAAAGTGTAATTTATGTGTTAATGATTTTATAAAATATTTACAAAGAGAAATACTCTGAATTAAAATGATATTGTCAAAACATTATAAGTGTCTTAACACAGGTCTTACCTTCCAAAGAGTTCATGAATTAGATGTGTTAGTTCATAAAGTATGATATAAAGTGAAGACACTGGATAATACAGTGACTATTTTGCTTGTCTTTATAGAATATGTGTTTGTGTTGCAAGCTCATGAATAATAAGTTTGTATGATTTGTATTTAAATCAGGCCTTATTAATTAAAAATTTTTAGCATAGGAAAGCCATACAAACCTATAATTTTGCCTCAAAGCCC
Source organism: Ailuropoda melanoleuca (assembly GCF_002007445.2). Lineage (NCBI taxonomy): Eukaryota > Metazoa > Chordata > Mammalia > Carnivora > Ursidae > Ailuropoda > Ailuropoda melanoleuca. The sequence continues at coordinate 52,211,307 of NC_048232.1, forward strand.
ATAGCTTAAGAACAATTTGGTAACTGATTAGAATATCACTAATGATCTTTAAAGCACACTGCACTTAGATTTCACAAAAGTTTTTGTGCTTAAGAAAGATAAGAAAATAAAATAAGTCAAGCAGAGAAAGACAATTATCATATGGTTTCACTCATTTATGGAACATAAGAAATAGGAAGATTGGTAGGAAGGAAGGGAAGAATGAAGGGGGGGTAAACAGAAGGGGGAATGAACGATGAGAGACTGTGGCCTCTGGGAAACAAACTGAGGGCTTCAGAGGGGAGGGGGGTGGGGGATTGGGTTAGCCCGGTGATGGGTATTAAGGAGGGCACATATTGCAATGGTGCACTGGGTGTTATACGCAAATAATGAATCATGGAACATTGCATCAAAAACTGGGGATGTACTGTATGGTGACTGATATAACAAAATGAAAATTATTAAAAAAAAGATAAGAAAATAAGGAAAGGACAATGGAAAATTATATTTTAAAGTACTAATTTTCCTCTGGATGACTGAACACTCAGTGGTACTTTCAAGTACTCTAAGGGACAGTTCTCTATAGACTGAATACGCTGGATAATAATAATAACAAAGAGGATGCATTAAAAAAACATTCAGATGCTCAGGCATGCTTCTCAGAAACTATTCACATTATCTTAGATCTGCTAACCCTCTTTAAATACTACTGGGAGTTGATGTTCTCACTCAAACCATGATTAACAATCTCTCTTTCCTGGCATACCAAATAGAACAAGAAGTTTTCAGGAGAAGTGTCCTAAGAGAAAACAGATTTTAACTAGGAAAGTGTTTTGTGATTCACTAGTAAATAAATGTTATTTGCTAATGCCCCTCACAACTTTCAGCTAGTCATACCATTCTCTCTTCGAAGTAACAAATTCTTATCATCAAAAAGTATAGGGGTGTGTGTGTGTCATATTAGCATGGAGTTAAGAAAAAAATGTATCTGTCTAGTGTAGTATATTCATTTTATAGACATTACCTCTTCTAATATCCTCATTTATAAAGGGCCAGATTAGTCGACTCATTTACCCAAGCTCTCCTACCTAATGACAGAATCAAGAAGAATTCTGGCTTACCTAACTACCCACTTTTTTTTTTCTATCATATTAACTGAAAGTACTCCTGTAAAAACTGTGGTCTCAGATTGGTTCAAGAAGCTTGTTCTCAAATCTTAAATTTTTTCAATCAAAACACTAATCCAATTTTAAACTGTCTCTATCTGCCTAAAACTTTATTTTGATAACTCATTAGAATGATGTTCATGGTGGAAAGAATTATATACACAGAGAGAATCTAAGTTCGAGTCTTGGCTTCACCCAACGCCTCTCATAGTGAGTAGTCCTGGAGCATACAGGGAGATCACAGCTGAAAAACTACCAAATAATAATAATAATAACAACAGCAACAACAACAATACACACATACAATCTGCCATCAGCAACAGTTCAACAATTACCTCTTTGATTCTCTGTTTTCTTATCTGGCTAACAGAAAAAAAAAATGTCAAGTCTACTTTCCAAGACTTTCTGAGATCAAATTAGATATATGAGTGTAGTGATGTTTAATTACAGATTTTGGTTATTATATGGAAAACCTTTTATTACTGTAAAATGAACTTCCTTTTCTATGAAAATTTGCCTTTGCTCTTTTGGGAATCCAATGTATTATTTTACAACAGTGTGTTGATGATGAAACCAAAATTGTTGATTGCTGTCTGTTCTAGACAATAATGGTCCTCCAGAAAAAAAAAATGTCCCTTATCCTTGAAATTTATAATTTACCCTTCATCCTGATTAGCTTTCTCATCCATAGGCCTAAGATGGGGTCTTATATAAAAGAAAGAGAGTTAGGAAAGGAAAGGGTAGATTTTTGGGGTTCTTTGTCTATGTCAGATGCCCTACTAATCGTATAATGACATTTCATTTAATTACCAAAAGAACACTTCCTATGTTATCACAGTTTTGTAGATAAATGAAAATGAGAAATGAAAGCTTATAAAGTTAGTCTAATTAGTAAGCAGCAGAATTACCACTTGAACGTAGGTCTGATTACCCCTTTCTAGGGCATCACTCTTAACCAAACACATCATAACTGGTGAAGGCAAGGCACAGTGCATTTTCCTATATGAATGATGACATGGTAAAAAAAGATAAAAGAATAGATCTTTTTAAAATGTCATTGGTCTATGTAAAATATTTGATGCACATATGATATCACTTTTCTTTATCACTTATCAATAAACATTAAATTGAATCATGCAAATTTGTTCTTCAGATGCTAAAATTAAACCAGGGTAAGAGAATTTAATTATTAAGACAACTAGATTTAGATAGAAAAAGTAGAAGCAAAGTTGAAATGGATAATCGCTATAAGTATAAAAGGTCACCTAAAACAGAATTATATTTATTTTGTTTATAAAGGATATTACCACAAAATGGATGCTCACAATTTGTGCTTCCTAGGTATTTTATGCTTACTAAATTATCTGGACTTATTTCCTTTAAATCTTTGGTAATATTTTGGAAATTCTTCTTTATTCTTTATTCAATAGTTGCTATTTGGTACCTACTATATACATTTTCCCAAGTGTTGGAAATACGGGAGTGAACAAAGCACAGCCCCTGTCATCAAGTAGCTTGTATCTAGGACAACAACAAATACTGGAATGTTCACTTTACATAGATGATAATAGTACTTTGACTTACAATAAGAGACTATCTTTTTAAGATATTCACCTGATTAATCATGATCAGAATCACTATGTGTTTATTTAACAAATGATTGACAGTCTTGTTACTTTCTTTGGGGCACTTGGTAAGATGGGTTTTCCACAGTAATTATTATATACAATAAGGCTAAAACAGATTTCATGACTTAGGTATTTCCAAGGATACTTAAGAATGATAACTCACTCTGTTCAAATTACAGCTTTACTACTTATTAGCTATAGGATGTAAGGCTATTTAGTAGACTTCCAGATGTTTTGATTTCTTCAATGAGTGATTGAAATAGTGTTAATTTGTTGATAGTAGGTACTATATAAAGTTAGCTACTATAATTATTGATAGAGTTCTGTCCAATTTCTAGAAATAATCTATTTGGGTGCTCCCATTGATATTTGTCCTTAGTTTGTTCTGAAAACTTTATCATCTCTCATGACTCTGAAATATAACTTGTTCAGTTATGAAAGAGATAAAGTAAAAATATTTAAAACCATATAGTTGGTTTTAAAGCATATCATATAAATTCTTAAGTTAATAAAAGGTTAAAATGAATGATTTAGCTATCTAAATAATTTATGCTAATTTTAATCCACTCTAACATTCTGATTTATTCACTTATTTGTCTGTACCAGGTCATTATTTTAGGTTGCATTATTTATTTTTGTAATTTAGAATGTTGGCAATGGATGAAAGAGCTACATTCAAGTTCTATTTCTGCCACATAGTGGCCATATGACCTCAGAAAGACAATTTGACATCTTTTCCTCAAGTCCTTATCTATAAAAATAAATATAATAATCATATTTTATAGGTTTATATGAGAATTCCATGCATATTGATTATGTGTTTATCACAGAAGTTAGCACAAGAGTATAAGCAAATGTAATTTGTTATATTTGCTATTAAGGATATCTCTTTTGAAATATTAAAGGGACATTCTTTTAAAATTATGAAACATAAGTCTACAAAGAATAAAGGAAAGAAAGTGTGAAGGAAGAAAGAAAAGATGTGGAGGGTGGTTAGAACTCTTGACTGCAAGATGAAATTTAGTTTTGATACAGTGGGATGTGGACATGCCCTGGGAGGGGTCCACCATGAGCCCTCTCCTCGAAGACCTCTTCCCCCTTAAAGCAAATACTAAAATTAGACAAGGTCAATAGTGTGACTCCCTTCACAGAGGTCAAAAGGAAGACTTGAGACATTTTGACAGACTTCATGGCCCTCAAGCTAAGCTGAATCAGTCTGCATTATGATGTGTAGGTTACCAAAAAGGCTTTCTACCCTATCATGAAATTACTTACTTCAGAATCACAAATGGGATCATTTTCCCCAGAGAAAATAAACCTAAGCAAACTGTAGGCTCAGCAGGCTGCCAGAAATAAAACATGTTCAGCATATGTTATACATAAACCTTTTTAAAATTAAGGATAGTTTTATGCCATTGCGTGGCAAAATGATACATTCTCCTTTCAAAAAATTAAAAAATTGTATATGATATCTGAAATTAAAATCACAAAATTTATTTTTTCACCAAGGAAATCATAGAAAACAAAATTGCTCATTTTGCTGTTTGCCCTATGATAAAGAATATTTTATGAATTTTCTCTTTAGTTCAGTACTTCAATTATTTTCTGTTAATTTTATATCTGTTATTTTAATTGTCCTTGTTGTTTAAGTCATTCTTTAGCAAATACCATAAAAATTCTCTTTATAATACTGACATGGAATATCGGTAGTAATACCACTCCCTCTTTTAATGTCAAATCTTGTTATGCCTCTAAAGATAAGTATATCCCAATCTTAGTAATAACCATTTCTATGTCAGCAAAATGTAATTTGTGGTAAATATCTTATCATTTTTTTCCTCTTTAAAATTTAATCCTTACATAAGCTGCAGACAATTTTCTTTTCTAAAATACGAAAAATCTGGTTCAGCATATGTTCCTTTGTACATTCGAGCAACTTATGTCCCATTATTATGGTTAATATAAATTGCTTAACCCTGCTATTGTTTTTATTTTCCACTTCCAAAAGAATCCTGGCAAAGCCTGTGTTTATGAATTGGTACAAAATGTTTCAGAGTAAGGAAATAATGTCTCCAAACAAATGCTTAAAACGCATTTGTTTTGCTACCTCAGTGACCCCCAAAGTGATATTATCTGAATTTTCAATAGTGTGAAATGTCTTGTAAGAAATAATTCTTAGCACCAGTTTTGCAAGTTGCTTAGGGTTTTTGCTTATCCATTTTATGTTTGCATCTAGCACAGACACAATTTGCTATAACCTCTCCTGGGAAGTTATATATTTTTTATTAGGAATGTAATGTTTGAACTGTGAAAGATTTAGCCTTGGATTTTCCTTCACTTTTGGACTTTAAAATACCTTTTTCTGATTTTAGAGAAGATTTTCTTAATGCCCTCAAATTATGTCTTAGAGCATTATGTATGTGGTAATATTTACAAGACTATTATATTATAGAACATAAGATTTTTTGTTTATCTGAATTAGATGTATTAACATAAATCTATAAAAATGGGTTTGCATAATTCTGTAATTATTAATGTACCCATCACTTCCAATTATGATAAGATTTGCACAATTATCAATATGTTTTACAAAGGTAAAGCCAAATTTGTCATTGAGACAATGGTAATAATAGAGAAAATACAGACAGTCCTCAACCTATGAAAGACTTATGGAATAAGATACATTTTAAGATGTTTTTCTTTCCAGTTCATAGGATGGATATTTGCCCAGAGTGGTTGCACAAACAAACCCATGAAAACCCACAGTCTGCACTGAATCATGGTATTTGCAGGCTTGGGGATGGGACTGGATGAGTGAGAGGAAGACAGGGCAAAATGTTTCTTCATTTTTGCTGATACTCAATTGACCCTGCCCAAAACATGGACAATAAGTTCAACTGGCTTTCCACACTGACTTATCTCTTTCTAACCTTTGCCTGTTTCCTGATGTGATTCTGCTTCCCACCAGAGAGTCTCGTTGCCATTTCTTTAAAGTGGTATTGGCTTCAAATTTCCCAGCCCCACTTTTCTCCTGATCAAAGTGCCTCAGGGTGACTGGTATGAGAAAATGTCTAAGAAAAAAGGAATGGAGTCGAAGCATTTACACAGCCCTGCATTCTCCGTGCTCCCTCTAGCCCCTCACATACAATTGTTAAACCAAATAAGCAAATGACAAGAGATTTTAGCAGTGTGAGATCCTGAACTGAATTTAGGTCATACGGGTGGAGATACTTGGGGATAGGAACCACAGGTTCGAGTTGCAGCATCACTGCCCCACTCTTTACATTTCCTTCCAATCTCCTATGTAGGAGCCCAGAATTCCTTTATTTTAATACCTACAAGTTTTCCCAGGGGGTTTTGTGAGGCTTGTGATAGAAACTCTGTTAATGAGGTATAGTAGGATAGAAATTATCTGTGCCTTTCTCTTGTAATGTATTTAAAGTACATGATTAAATATTATTTATCTGCATTTTAATTTTTTAAATTTAAAATAAAATTTACCCCAAATATAAAAGCATCAATTCATGAAGTAAATATTTAAGTGTCCCTTGTACATGAAGGAAATACCTTTGTTTGTGCCATTATCTTTGTCAGTTCAGTCTATAATGAACTATCATAGGCTGGGTGGCTTATATACAATAGAAATTTGCTTCTCACAGCTCTGGAAGCTGAAAGTCTGAGATTGGGGTGCCCAGTAGTTGTGTTCTGGTAGGACCCCTCTTCCACGTTGCAGATTTCTCCTCATTGCATCCTCATGTGGTGGAAAGAGAGTGAGAGAGGTCTCTGAGGTCCCTTTATAAGGGCACTAATCCCATCATGAGGGCTCCTCCACTCTCATGACCTCATCACCTCCCAAAGACCCCACCTCCTGACACCATCACAAGGGTGTTAGGATTTCTGTGTGTTAGTTTTGGGGGAGAGGGAAAGCAAATATTCAGCCCATTGCAACCATCTGTACCATTCATCCTATTTGACAATGGAGATCGGGGAAATCATCTTCAAATTTTAACCTTTAATATTTATTATAACTATGGTTGTAAATATATGGGTGTTTTTAAATTTTTTAAAGATTTTATTTATTTATTTGAGAGAGAGAGAATGAATGGTGGGGAGGGGCAGAGGGGGAGAGAGAGAGAGAAGCAGAGTCCCTGCTGATCAGGAAGCCTGAACGCAGTGCTCAATCCCAGGACCCCGAGATTATGACCTGAGCCAAAGGCAGACACTTAACCAACTGAGCCACCCCAGTGCCCCTAAATATGTGCTTTCAATAATCACCCCACTAGTGATGATCGTACAAATGGTGTACTCTTTCTGGGCTGGCATCAACAATTATGGAGGCGGCACAGTGAGGGCAGACCAGCCTATCAAACCTGATTTTGACAGACCTGTCAGGCAGCCACAAAAAGCCCGTACCCCTGTCCTAAATTACTACACGGCAGTGACCATTAGGAACTGAACACTTACTTCCTCCTGAATGCCTTACATGTTATTTCTCTGAGAAGTTTATATTTATATTTCATAAATGAGGGATTTGGAGAGGCAAACTAACTTCCTCAGAGTAGCATAGTTTATATTTTTGAGCCTGATTTAGACTTGGGTCTATGAATGCTAAAACTTCTCTTAGACACACACATTTCTCAGACTTACACCAAAATGATGTTTGAAGAGTTTCTCTTTGCATGAGAGGATGAACTCCCTCAGTATGGTAGGCAAATCATCTTTTTATCCCAGACCTTGGCACAGAGTAGGTGTTCAATGCTATTTGAATCAAAGTGATGACTTTTTTTTTAATGATTTTTTATTATATTATGTTAGTCACCATCCCCGGATTCCGATGTAAAGTTCGATGCTCCATTAGTTGCATATAACACCCAGTGTACCATGCAATACGTGCCCTCTTTACCACCCATCACCAGTCTATCCCATTCCCCCACCACCCCCCTCTGAAGTCCTCAGTTTGTTTGTTTCTCATAGTCCATAGTCTCTCATGTTTCATTTCCCCTTCTGATTACCCCCCAAAGTGATGACTTTTTAACCCAGATCTATCATAGCGCTGGCTTTATCCAAAGTTCTCTCTTCTCTTAACTCTCCTCACTTAAAGCTAGCTTTGTCGACTTCCCCAAAATCTCCATTACAATAACCTTTTATTTTCAAGAGCTATAGCTTTAGCCTTAGACAAATCTGTGATTTATTTTTGACCTTTTTAAAATTGTGATAAAATATACATAAGATTTACTGCTTCAGCCATTTCTAAGTGTCCAGTTCAGTACATTCACACACAAAAAGATACATTCACACTGTTATACAATTATTACCAACATCTACTCCCAGAACTTCTTCATCTTTCCAAACTGAAATTCCATATCTGTTAAATAATAACTCCCCATTCCCTCTCTCCAGTGCCTGGAAATCACTATACTACTTTCTGTCTCTATGAATTTGACTATGCTAGGTACCTCATATATGTGGAATCATGGCGTATTCTGCATCTGACTTATTTCACTTAGCATAACGTTTTCAGTGTTGTAGCATGTGTCAGAATCTCCATCCATTTAAGGCTCAATAATTCCTTTGGATATATATACTACATTTTGTTTATCCATTTATCTATAATTTATTGAATGATCTAATTGTCTTCTNGCATAACGTTTTCAGTGTTGTAGCATGTGTCAGAATCTCCATCCATTTAAGGCTCAATAATTCCTTTGGATACATATACTACATTTTGTTTATCCATTTATCTATAATTTATTGAATGATCTAATTGTCTTCTTTTTTTTTTTGCCAATTCCCTAACTAAAGATGTAAATATAAAAATGTAATAAGTTTGTGGCTTCTAGGACCCCTCTCTTTTTATATGATAAACTCTAAAATCAATCACAGAAAATTAGCACAGTATAGGCAATCAGTAAAAGACATAGATGAGTTTAAGGTAATTTAGGGTTTTTGAGTCATAAATATGCCACATTTTAACTGCTCAGACTAGAATGAACTTGTCTTCATTTAATTATCTGATGTTTTTATATCAACCAATCTTTAGAAGATTTGCAAAGCTAGAGGTATTTTTAAATTGCCCTTTTTCTAAAAAATAAATAGAATAATAGGGAAGGGATTGTTGGTTCAAAATGGAAATACAAATTTATAGGCTTCGACTTTTCTAGTACTGCTATTTAACTTCTCATTTGCACTATGAAATATTATTCCCCAACAATTACTGGATGAATCTTAAATCAGTAAGTCCCTTCATGTTTTCAACAAATACTCCTTATATGCTTATTAATAATTTTACAGCTAGCATTTATTGAATGTAAGATACACACACATACATATTTATATATATCTGTATATGTCTTCTAATAGACAAGCTTTATCCCCATTCTACAAATAAGGAATCTGAGGATCAGAAAAATTAGTGATTTTCACAGTTAGTAAGTGTGAGAAATGGATTTTGAGATCAGGACATCTAGAAGCAGGACTGTTGCTCTCTGCCACTCACATGGTCTCTACTGTAGAGTAATTCACATTGCAGTGGGATGAATGGACGTTCTAAAAATAAATATAATAGCACGAAGTTAAGAAATACTTGGAAGCCAGCAGGTGGACGTGGCTTACCACTGCCTGAAGAACTTTACAAAGGAAAGGGCATTCCGTAGTGACCTTACATGACTTACTACTGTGCTGGTTTTCCACGTCTCTTAGGTGATCCTCAACAGTATGGTCCATAAAATTTTGTTGTTATTTTCTGGCCTGTTGGGCAAGGCACCAAAACCTGCTTCCCAAAGGTCTATGTTGCTGTAAGTTACTGTAGTGAGGAAATTTCACAGTGCTGTCATGCTTTTGGTTAATACAGTTTTGTGTTTTGCTTGGGAAAGACTATTCTGATAGTGTCCTATTGATTCAGATGTTTTCTGACAGTAGCTGCCTACCAGGTTTGCCTTCATTGACTTTTCAATGTTCTGTTACAAATAACTTGCATGTACAATTTGATATTGAAGGACACAGAAGGTTCCCCACTGTGCATGAAGCTGGAGCAGCCCTGAGCATGGGGTGGTGAGTGCTTATTATCATTCTGAAAATCACCCACTTGTCTGGGGCTGCTGCCATAAAAGAGCTGTGTTTTCTCTGTTATTCTTTTTTCTTCTCCTCCTTGTTTTATTTTTCCAGACATTCCAATGCACCTCTTATTCTTTAAAGGTTTAAACTTCAGTCTTAGAAATCCTGCATGCTCCCTGAAACTTGAAATATAAAATCATAGGTGTTTTCTCATTTTTTTGAACACCTGGAATCCCAAATAGCTTGAATTACAAGTATTTGTTGTATTTGTAAAATTTAAAAGATATCTTCTTTTGGTTTTTCTAAAATTGTGGATGGTTAAAAATGCCTGTTATAATAAAAATACCTATAATTTATTAAATTCCTGCCCTTTATCAAGTTCTGTGCATAGCAGACTATACATGTTATCTATAATTTTGCCAATTCTACAAGGTAGGTGTCATTACTTCATTTTACAGATGAGGAAAGTAAGACTCTGAGAGGTTAAGTCATTTGCCCAAGATAATAATAATTACTTCTATCTTTCTAATTATGCTCAACTATTAGTTAATCTAAAATGATAGTAATATTGTTTGGATTTGCAGAGCACTTCACAGTTTATATAGCAGTTTCACATATGGTACCTCTCTAACATCACAAAATTGGTATCTATACCTTGCATTCCATCTTACTTTTTGGGAGACCATCTAGAGGCTCTAGATTCAGAAATGGATTATGGATTTTCTTGTGCTAAAATATGTTTCTTTTTTAAGCATCATTTGAAAAGATGGCTTCATTCAGTACTAGTGTATGTTTGTACTTTACCAGGGGAGAAGGCAGCTGGAGAACTTGCTTGTTGGTGCCCTTGAAGAATTTTTGAGATTATACTTGCCTGAATCAGAAGCATAATAATGTCTTTGAAACCAATATTCGATGCCCCAGAAAACTTTGTAGGAAATACATACATAGCCATTTCCTATTCCTACTAGGATCCTAGCTCATGGCTTCTTTGGCCTTTAAAGACGTTCCAGTCTGTGCAGTCTGTTCCCACATTTCCATATAAACCAAAGTCATTCAAATATGCATGAGTAAACAGAAGGGTGAGGAGAGGACAAAGAAATACACACAGAGAGAATACCTTACTGATTTACACAAAGATTAGATAACATGAAAATAGGTAGTAAGTATATTTCTGTCTAATCACTAATATTTCCAAAACCCAATGACATCAGAGTCTCTGAGGTCACTCTGGACAATGGGAACAACAACAAAAAGGTTGGAAGAATAATAGAATAAAAACTAAAACAGATAAAACAACATGTATGTTACCCTCCAGCTCCATGGAAACACAGAACTACCCTACTCACCGTTCCAGAAAATACTACTTTCTTTCAAACACCAGAGATTTAGCTCAAGAGTTTGACCCTACTTTGCCTAACCTGACCTCTTTCTAAGCGGAGTTATTTTCCCCATCTCTCATATTCTCAGAGCATCTAGGACATGACTCTACCACAGCACCCATCTGATCTGCTGGGTATGAGCATAAACAGCCAGCAGGATCAGAACCTAGCCACCTCCTCAGAACCCACCCATCCAGAAAGCAATCCAGCACTTTGCGCACAATGCCTAACACACAGTACATGATTCTATGCAGTCACTCAACAGTACCAGACCCTGTGCCAGGACTGAGGGCTGTCCTCAAAGAATGTGTGAAGAAAAGAGAAACAAAAAAAGGAATGCAGAAGGGAGGGGATGGAGAAATGAGAGAAAAAAAGACTTAAGGATGGGCAGAAAGGAAGGAAAGAGATCAGGCCAAAGATATAAGTAAAAATGTAATGATTTAATCTCTTGCATAGTATTTCATATAAACTTATTTTCTTTTAGCAAAGAAATTTATTTGAAAAATAAATATTTCAGAGTGCTTCAGAACTCACAGTGGAAATAAGGGAAGTGAGTTTAATGTAAGACTAGAAGTCAAATCTTAGATGGTTTTTTGCCCACTAATTTGGAAGTTTATTTTTATTACCAAAATACTTCTGTTTCATATGTGGGAAGACAAGATCTTTGTTCACTCCTTAGCTACCAAATTTTAGAAAGAGACTTTTTAATATGTCTTTGTACTGTAGCAAGTGAAGTCAGAAGGCGATAGAATTTATCTCCCAATCTGCAAATTACTGCATTTAAATATTCCTAAATAATGCAAAATCTACCATATGCATCTGTGAGTGTGTGTATGTATGTTTTCTTTCTCATCTCTGTGAGACCAATAATGTTAATTTACACCAGTGCTCCTAATAGGAACTAACTATTCCCTGCATAAACACCACTTACTATCCATTCTCTTGCTAAGGTACTCTGGAGTTCTAGTTTCTTCCTTTTTATCTCCTCACCCCTGCCCTCATAAAAAAAAAAAAAAACAACCCAAAAAACAAACAAACAAAACCTGATTTTTCTACTGCTTCGAGAACTTTGAGGGGTTGCATGCTGCCATTTTCCTGTTTTTCATACATTCCGATTAAAAATTCAGGGGTAGAGTGTGATCAGAGGAGGCTTTCTTGCTCTGCTTAATGACTGACACTTGACCCCAACTCTTGCCATACCACTGGGCAAGACAATGTATTAAGTAAGGCTGATATTTGATTTTTCTTCCTATCTTGCTGCTACTTTAAAACAAATAACCCAGTAACAATAATTAGCAGTCACTGAAGGCAAGAAGATAAACAGAAAAATAGATCTTGAGAAAAAAATCAAGGATGATTTTTGAATATTTATTATGGTACCTTGAAATTCATCAAAATCACTTCCCAATTTCTGAATCAAATCTGACAAACACATGCCCCACGGTCTGTCAAATCTACTGGACAGTCAGTTATACAATAAGAATAGAACATTTATTATTCTGTGTATTTACATGAATAGAAGATGCTTAATTCTGTGAGTTGGTTTGAATTTTCCTTCATTTCATTATGTTATGGTTTAACTGATAATGAGCAGAAAATTGAAAAAAATTGGGGGAAAAAAGGAGAGGAAAAGTTAATGCTCTAGATAAGGGGTTGCACGAATTATAGAAGAATAAAGCAATTATTCGCAAGATAGAAAAGTAGATATTTAACAAAAATGAATTAGATTATGAATTGGAAGGAAAAGACCACACACACACACACACACACACACACACCCATGTGCACGCACATATCACCCACACACAATATAATGACCACACTCCTGCACAAAGCTGTGCACATGTGCAGACTCCACCATACACATATCCCACACACAGAAGTACTTGTACATATGCTCACAAACACACTCAGACACAGCAAAGCTATGCTCCCAATTTAATTACTAAGCGCACAGAATTTTATCAGGAGCAAGGCAACACCATAGGATAGTAGTAGATCTCATGGTAGCCTCCCTTGTTCACCAGCACCCAAACGGGGCTCATAACTGCCTGTAATGACATGCAACCAGACCTGTAACGCTCATTTCTTTTTGCAACACTGCACTTTTATATACTGGTGTACAGAATCATTCCAGAAAATCTTAAATTTTTAATCTATGTGCTTCAGATTAACAATAAGTGTCACATCTTTTGATTTAGAAAACCAAACTCAGTGTCACGTAGGCCATGTCATCATCTAGAGAAAGCAAACAGTCAGTGCCCAGGAGCCATGAGCAACATTGTACTTCCCTGCATTAAATATTGTGGGTTATCCCTAGTCTAACACTGACTTTATACAATGGAAACAATAACCCCTAACAAATAAAACAATGTCTGATACATAAAAGATGCTCAAAAAAAGTAATGGAGAAGAGTGAGGCATATTTTTACTTCTTTGTTATAACTGATGATTTCCAGCTCATCTTGGTTTGGTCAGTTTCCCTTACGAATTCACTAGCTTAGAAAAGCAATTGAATTTTTCAATTTGGTCATTTTTTAGTGTCCTCATATTAATAAGGGCTACTGAGTCCACATTAATATGTCTCTGAAATCTAAATAAAACCTTACAACTTTCAAACATAGATCAGAAATACACATCACATAAGCATGATTTATCTATTTCCTCAATGCAGTCAATAGAATATGCTTTTAGATCGTATATCCATACAATGGAGGAAACTTTCTGCTATGACATGCCAGTTAAGTTGTAAGATTCATCCCCCTGTTTATAAAAATAACAGTTTTATTAAAGAACAGATTTTAAAATATTCTTTGAGATGTCAAGAGCATGTTATAGATGTTGGATGAAAGTAATTTTATGTTATCAAAATCAGAACTCATACCTATCCTTTCTTTCAGATGTCCCCCATTACAAATATACAGTCCTTGTGTGTACTGAATTCTTAAAGTTGATTTTAAACACTGCTTCCTGTATTAAGAAGAAAAATAGAATCATGGAATTGTGGAATTGAAATTCAGAGATAGATACTTCAATCCCATTTAAATATTAAAATTATTAGGAAATTCTATTGATAAATAGCCATTTTTGAGAGTCCGTTCTAAGTCATTTTTTGGTCAATGTTAATTAACCTTTAAGCTGGTTTATTTGGAGTCCCTTAGAGAAAAATTTCCTATAAAGCTAAGATCATATAAAAACCATAGCTTTCCAAACATTTTTATATGAACTTTGAAGCAAATAAATATAATATACGAACACAAGCAAGGCCACACAGATGATTCTCTCTAGCAGTTAGCTTGGAAGGAGACTGTAGATTTGTTGAGGTTTCCAGGTAAAAACATCAATCAAACTGTCCTTTCATGCCCAGTGGTGGAAAAAGGCAGAGGGAGGAAATCATCATATAGGCACCAGTCCTGGACTTGAAATATTCATGTAAAGTTCTCCAGTTCTTTATCTTACTGTATATCCACCCCAGGACCAAACTTCCCTGGGCCGCAGAGACTCAGAGAATACCCACACACCCTAAGCTGGACCTGATGTAGAATTTGTCATGTACCTCCACATTTGGGGGTTGAGTATAATCATTTGGCAATATCACCTCTATACTGTTATTTACTAAAATAACATGCAGCAGGCCTGAAAGAGGAAGGCAGGAGTACAGATCATGCCTAGAGCTCCTGCCATGCTTTGGATTTTGTTCTTACTAATTTGAGTTGTAGTTGCAAAAAGCCAGGCCATAAATGACCTTTGATTAGTTTATGAAACCTAAACATACTTGTCAAACCTAACCATGCAAAACAGCACAAATTAAGTCAACTTTCACTCTGGTTTCGTGCCAAATGGAATGAAGCCTCTGGTGGGCTGGACAGCTCTATTTCCTGCTTTCAATTTCAGAGTCCAATTAGTAAAATCAAACTTTCAAAGGCTGTCTAAAATAATTAATTAGGTCATAATTACTCAGAAGCATATTTTATAGTGTACTCTAATCTAGTATCTGGTCTAAATGCTTGAAAAGGGTATCAATTTCATTATTAAAGAATTAATTATAATTGGGCCTAATCCTTTGGTGATAGAGGTTGAAAAAAAAAAAATACTCCAGGGATAAACTGTTCACATATGTGAACAGATAAATTCTTCCAAAGCTCAAGAGCTAGTTGTGCTCTAGAATTATTTGCTGCTTCCTTTGTTAAAACCTTACAGACGTTTCCCAACAAATAAATGCCTCATAGGAAGAATGGGCCCTCTGTCTGAAAGTATTTATCGTGTTTGGACAACTGATTTTCCTTCTACTCTGTCCCAAACATTTTCAGTAATCAGCACATTGGTACCATAAAAGACAACGAGAACACATGTGTTGTTGGCCACTCTACTGAGTTTTCCCACTTTATCTTACTGAGTCTAATAGTAATACAGTAATTACATAGTCCTGGAGGGATGTATCGTTTTTGCAGGTTGAGGAGCACCGGTTCACGGAGGCTGAATGATTTTCACAGAGCTAATAAGGGCAGGAACTGGGAATTGAATTCAGGCCTATTTCATTCTATAACTCACCCTATGTTTATTATTTCAGTATTTGTCACAAGGGGACCTGAGTAGCATGTTTTTGTGAGGGCTCGGGAGTATCAAGACACCATTTTTAAAAATTTTCTTCTTTCATTTCAATAATAATATGAAAATGTATATATCTTACCATTTATGAATATAAAACAGCTACGTGGCAGTGAGCACTCAAAAATGAAAAACAGTTTAAGAGAACACAACTTTAGTTGTTAAGTCATGATTTCTCAAACTAGCCCCCCCTTTCAACTCTCCTTGAGGAATCCTCAAAGATTTTTTTTTTTTTTTTTTTTTTTGGAAAGGTGCCTGCACTTGACATGTGCAAACTGTAACCTGCACGGCCATAGAATATTCCCTATGGGCTCTTGAATATTTTTCATTCATTCTTCAAATTCTAGGCTGTATTTATTTATTTTCACAAGCATTAGTGATGTTTAAGACCCACATGTTACAACATCAACAGGTGTAAAGAAACACCTAGTCATGAGCTTTTGGGTTTGAGTTGTGCCACTACTCATTACAGGAAATTTTATTTAGCCAACCAACCTCAGGAACCAATGTAAGCATCCAAAACAAGAGCAGTTATTTGGTTAAATGATTCTTAGAGAAGATAATTCTTGCTGCTTTATGCATTTAATATTATTATTACTTAATTTTACCCAGACCACTAAGTTCTCTTTTATATATTATTATTTGCTCCTGGTTTACGTACATTTTAATGAGTTCCCTGAAGCCTGCTGTGATAATATCTTTGTCCCTTTCATGTGCTAGTACAGTATGCTTTTATTTGACAAATAGCTTTTTTCAGCTGGCAGTTTAATGCCACATTCACAAGAAATCAAGCAGAAATGCTAAATACAATTTGTTCCGTCAGTGAGGTAGGGTTCTAAAGAGATTTCCATCAGAAAATCTATATGAAAGAGATAATACATGAAAGATATAGATAATTACCTCACATCTTAATATTTACACAAGATGATATAACTTATTACCGGTTGCAAATAGAAAAAAAATATTCTTTTGAGGACAACATTAAGTCATCCTTGAGAGACTAATTCTCAACTTTATTAAGATTCAACCAGAGAAATCCTCTCTGCAAATTATCCTAAAATTTCTCATTTGTAGTGACTGCTTATTAGGTGTGTATTCTGTTCCTAAATGTTACTATTTTAAATAGAAAGGCTCTTAAGTTACATGAAGGACTAATTTTATTCAATCTTCTTTTTCATGAGGTATGAAGGAGAATGCCAAGGGGGGAAATGTTACCATATCTTTAAGCTCCTACTCATTTCTTTTTAATGGTTCTTTTAGGGTCTAGCAAATCAGAGAAAAACTCAGTTAATCATAAACAATAGTAACACCTGAGATCAGTACAGCTTACCTGTACCTATCCATGCCAGAAAGAAGGTATAAATATGGGCTATTTCAATACCCTTCCTGTATATTTAAGCCAGAAAGGAATGTAAAGGCAAAGCTATAGAGTCCAATAAATCAAGGACAGCCAATAATTATAGTTTTGCGGGTAAATTGTTGTGGTAGGTTAACGTTTTTCTGAGAAGAAAGAGAACAGGGGTGGCAGGAGCTCATCTATAAATGGCAATGAGTAACGCGAAACCAAGAACACAGGTAATACACCTGCTAAGGGCTTCACAACAATTTAAACCACAGCAGCGAAAAAAATCTTACATCCATAAGTAGACAAAGTAATCAAGAATATTGTTCAAGTGCTGTTTCTTCTATTTTAGGAGGCTTCACAAAATATATTACATGCATAACTAAAGCCGTAACAGACTTATGTTCTTATTTAAAATGCATTCTTGAAAAATTAAGAAACTTTTCATATTCTTTTTATGTTTATACACATTATTCCACAGTTGTGTTTGTGTTGAGACTGAGTTTTTTTTTCTTTTTTAATATTTTATATATGGAAATATAACATTAATTTTAGTAGTAATTAAAATTAACATGAAAATATAAAAAGGAATCTTAAAACTCCTGTTATAAAGAATGATGGCCACTAAATACCACTTGTAATGCAATTTGACTAACAGAAAAATATGCGAGTATGTCTGGCAATGAATACATGATAAGTACAAGCTCCAGATAAAGTCAGATGTTAAAATTCCTTTCTGGAACTTAATCCTCTTGGCAAATGTAAGTATCATGTAACTATGTTCTAATTGGAGAAGAGTGCTCAGGTAAAAGGATAATTTTTACTTTCATCTCTTTCCAAAAATGTATGTGCTCCTATTTTGAGATGCAAAATGGGAAAAAATTGAATAGAATTAAGTATCTCATTGTCCAACAGACTGAATAATAAGAAAATAAACACAAAGAGATACTCAAATATAACCTTGAACATAACGCTTTGTAAGATTCTAAGAATTTTCCAAATGCCTTCCATTTTCATCCTCTTAAATTTTTCAAAAGCTACTTAAGATATCATAGATAAATAATAATGCTTCCATTATAACAGTAGCCTATCTTTTGAGAGCTGTTTATCACCAATTCCTGCTATTTTATATAATGGACCTACCAATATACAGAGTGAGTGACATACAAACTGACCAAGACAGGCTTAGGAAACTAAGTGTACATCTGTGCAAGAATAGCCATTTGTCTAGGTTTAGGATTCTTGTCTTCAAAATGCTTTATGGGCCTTAAGAAATTCTGATGACTCCCCTGAGAGAAAATTTGCTGCTATCAACAGTTTATGGCAAAGAAACTGATGGCTAACTAATGTGCCCAAGGCTAAAGAAAGTGAGATGAGGATTTTCTGTCTCAAATTTTCAGTCCAATTGATTATTGGCATTGCACTTTTTCTTTTAGGAATGTGGCATCATTTGTTTTTGCAAATCTATACTCACAGCTATACTTGTACTTGAGATTACACTTCTATTTTAAAATTCCTATTTCTGTCACTAACAGCTTTTTCAGTTTTTCTCCTTTTTTCTTTTCAAATTTGATTTTATTCCAACAAGTTAAACTAGAAAGTTGTACTAAAAACTGCTTGGTCATGTTTAAATTTGGCCAAATTTGACATAAATAACAACCGCAAGTGGTAGAAAGTTCTTCAAGCTCTGTGCCCATAGAATAGATAACTCAGACCTAGGTTTCCCCCAAAGCACAGTCTGAACGTGAAAAGAGAGTCTTGACGTTAAAAAGTGACGCTGTGTAGAGAAAAGAGAACAAGTGGCTTGAAATCCTGACCCTCCCTTTTTGAAGAAACTACATCTGAACTAAAAAAACAACATCAAAATAGAGGGAATTAGTCTGTGTTCAACTTTATGTTGGTGTTTGAAAACAATAGACTCTTCTTCAATATGTTACTGCTAAAGTATGAGAAACCTTTGTGAATCAATACCAGTTTACCTTTAAAATAATTTATTGATGAATTCACATTTTATTTACTATCTTCTTGGCCAGACACCATTATGAGCACTGAAGTTACAGTAATAAATGATATGGACTTTGCCCTTAATAAGTTCAGTCTAAGAGGGATGAAGAGGAGAAAGGAAAAAGAAAGTCTAATAAATTTGTACTATGAGAGTACAAAGGACGACGTGATGACTTTTAAAGACATTGAACATTTTAGGTTAGAAAACTCGATCCTGAAGAATGACTGTTTATTAAGTACCTAGTACTTAATAAACTTAATACTTAAGTACCTAGTATATTTCTTTCCCAGGATGCCATAACAGATTATTACATTTGGATGGCTCATTAAAATAATAAATTTGTTCTCTCATAATTCTGGAGGGTGAAAATCCAAAATCGACTTGTTGAATTGAGCCATGCTCCCTGTGAACGCTTTTAGGGAAGTGCCCTACCTTGCTGCTTCTAGCTTCTGGAAGCCCCAGGCATTCCTTGCTTTGTGTCAGAAGAATGTCAGTCCTAACCTCTGCCTGCCCAGGGCTGCTCTCCCTCTGTGTCTGTGTCTCCTTTCCACTTCTATTAAGGATACCAATCCTATTGGATTTAGAGTCCATTCTACTCCAGTAATCACATCTGCAAAAACCCTATTCCCAAATAAAGTC
Organism: Ailuropoda melanoleuca; assembly: GCF_002007445.2. Taxonomy (NCBI): domain Eukaryota; kingdom Metazoa; phylum Chordata; class Mammalia; order Carnivora; family Ursidae; genus Ailuropoda; species Ailuropoda melanoleuca. Next base: position 52,231,106 of record NC_048232.1, read on the forward strand.
ACATTCACAGGTATCAGAGGTTAGGACTTCAACAAAGCTTTTCAGAGGAGACAATTCAACACAATACTATCAGCTAGGCGCTCATTAAAATGCCAGATTCCTGTCCCTCTTGGTTTAAAAAGTAATAATGGTTTAATTTGAAAATTAGACAATAGGGGCGCCTGGGTGGCACAGCGGTTAAGTGTCTGCCTTCAGCTCAGGGTGTGATCCCGGCGTTCTGGGATCAAGCCCCACATCAGGCTCCTCCACTATGAGCCTGCTTCTTCCTCTCCCACTCCCCCTGCTTGTGTTCCCTCTCTCGCTGGCTGTCTCTATCTCTGTCGAATAAATAAATAAAATCTTTTAAAAAAATTAGACAATAAAATAATTCATCGTAAGTTTTTGCAGTTCACAGTTTTCTATAGATAGACTTTTATATATTCAGTTCCCAGTATTTCACTATTATCTGTAGCATTTATTCTTCTGTCTTTAACTAATAAAAGGATTATCTTCTCTGAACAAGGAAAAAAGATAAACTAGATTTAACCAGCAATTAAAGATGGGGATGAGGCGCGGGTGGCTCAGCGGGTTAAACATCTGCCTTTGGCTCAGGTCATGCGCATCAGGCTCTCTGCTCACTGGGGAGTCTGCTTCTCTCTCTTCCTCTGTGCTCTCTCATTCTCGCTCTCTCTCAAGTAAATAAATAAAATCTTTTTAAAAAAATAAAGATGGGGGGCACCTGGGTGGCGCAGCGGTTGNGGGGGCTCAGGGCGTGATCCCGGCGTTATGGGATCGAGCCCCACATCAGGCTCCTCCGCTATGAGCCTGCTTCTTCCTCTCCCACTCCCCCTGCTTGTGTTCCCTCTCGCTGGCTGTCTCTATCTCTGTCGAATAAATAAATAAAATCTTTTTTAAAAAAATTAAAAAAATAAAAATAAAAAAATAAAGACGGGGATATAAAAAGAGCAATGGCCCTTAAAACACACTAATCATGGATATTGTGGCATCGCTTTCTCCAATAATTTGTTTAAAGAGGTAAACTAATGAAATAGGATGATGAAATCTTGCCTACAGCTGAGGAAGGATCTACTGGAATTATTAATTCATATCAAATCATATTAAATAATCGGGAATAACTTCAATGGGAATAGTGTGAATGTAATAAAATTTGAAATTTTAAAAAATAATAGGACACATGAGCAGGAATGTTTACATAAGATTGACAAATTTTATCTGTAACATATGTACAATATATTACATTTAAAATGCACGTACAACCTAAAAATATACTATTTTATAATAGTTGAGTTTCCTATAGTCTCTAAGAATGTGTAAATTGTTCCCAAAAATATTTTCAACTTTTTGCTTCCCTTAGTTGAATGTTACAAACTTATTGTGTTCAACAAATTCCAAACTATACGCTAGATCCCACAGAGACATTTTCCATGACATTGAGAAGCATATTATTACTCTAAGTGCTATATCTGTATAAATACGGGCCTTAAGAAATTTTACCAAGATCAGAATTATGAGACAGAATGGATATTTCAGGAAAATGGAATGGTAAATTCCTTCATTCAACCAATATATACGGAAAGCCTGCTATATGCCAGGCACTGCTCAAGACACTGGGAACACAGCAGTGAACAGTGTTCCAAGTTCCTGCCTTCAAGTAGCTTAAATTCAGGTTGGCAGGAGAGGTGCCACCAGATAAAATACAGGATGCCCTGTAAAATTTGAATTCTAGGTAAACAAGGAATACGTTTTTAGCATAAGCACGTTCAACAAAACATTTGGGACACACTTGAATAATTATACAATGAACAAGCTTTCAGTATAAGTAATGACATGTAACAATATT